>NW_026937572.1:0-78390 GCF_032062105.1 Saccostrea cuccullata
TTTGAATCAGTTACTGTTTCATGAATGACCGGAGATGGAGGGACTATGAAACCGAAGTTAAATAAAATTTCTGAATATAATTTTATATAACACTGAACGCTTTAAATCGCAAGTATAAATCCAACTCTACAATGGCAGATTTCAAAAAATAACATTCTGTACGAACATTGTGACTTCGTAAACAAATCAATAAAAGAATATTTGTAAAAGTAAATTGACTCTAGATTAAATTTTTAAAAAATCAATTAAAAAAGATTCATATCCTCCATTGGTTCATAGAAAGGGGAAAACTATTTTAAAAATCAGGAGGAACTAATTAATGAAAAATTATCATCTAGGATATCAAATTTTACTAGAACCTTTCATCTTTATTGATGTTAATAACAGGCTTAACATAATTAGAACAAATGCATTGTTTACTGTCCTGAAAACAAAATATTATTGCAATTTGCAGACGTTAGAGGGGAGATATTAAAAACTTTCTTTGAAATTTGTCAAAAAATAATATATCAAAAATAAAGCATCTTGAAAGGGCTTAACCACAGGGCCTCGGGTAAATGGAAAAACAATAGGAAAATAAAAGGATGTACTTTAGACTTTGAATGGAGGATTTCAAATATGTTGCAAATCATGTATTAACCGTCGTAGATCTCTTTAAGATAATTAAACGTAAATTTTACCTTGCTTCTTTATTTTTTCTTAACAAATATAGGTATACCAAACCGAACCGAAAGCTTGGCAGTCTTACAACAAAAGAGAATATCTCGCAGGAGATCTTTAATGTCAGTCTGAAAATTTAACCCCCACTCCACCATTAATATAACTGGCATCGATAAGGTCAATCATTATTACAGAATACTAAGTTATCAAAAACGTACAGATAAACATAATTCCACTTAAAAATTCTATCAAAACATGTACTTCTGGGTAAAAGTATGTGTGGCATAATTCAGAGTAATCAATGATAAACACAATAAATTCAATGTGAATTAAAAGTGCACTCTTAATTAGTAAAATAGCTGAGAATTCTTGGGATTTATTACAAACTGAAACATTTTCTCTTTTACTTGATGTTCTTTTTCATGTAACTAAGTCCTTTGATCTTTCAGGTTTGAAACGATTACTGAAAGGTACAAGCAGGAAAACTGAGAATTCTATTGCCTTGAGAGCATATAATGATAAGGAATAACCAGAAAAGATGTGATTTAGGAATGTACTCTTAACATCAATACTTATCGCATGTTTTCCTAGTCATTTCTGAAAGCATTTGTAAGAGGGGAAATTTTATATATTTGCTACAGAAAATTATTCTTTAGAACGTCACAACAGGCATCAAAATATGGGAAACACATAACAAATATTTTGTATTTGATAAGTTTGCATATAAAAAAAACAGCGCAGAGGATAATATTTTGAAAAAAAACTAGTAGATTATAAATATCAAAATAAAAAAACTAACGGGCACCTTATCATTATGCCATTTTGAAAAAATAAACCGTTGCTTTTACTTTTATCATGTAATGTTACTTAAATAGTTACAATGGTTCATTCTATTTATTCCCACTTTTTGAAAATCAGGCAGAAAAAGGTAAGATTTTATGTGGGAATAGGTGGAATTTTTGTGTAAACAAATGATTAACTATGAAAACATATAATCACTGTACAAACAATGATTAATTAACACTTGCTTTATTAAATCATGAATCAGACTTTTTATTAACATTTGAAAGAAAGAATGGATTTTTAATAAAGTTACATTATATTTTTTCTCCGTTAATATATACGTTCTAAATTATTTATGTAAATGCTTTTTTTCAATAAATCTATTTATTTCATGTTCTTAAATTAAGGTATTAAGTTGCTTTTTCTTGTAAGATCTTTTCATTATTTTAAAAATCCGAAATAAATCATATTTTCTCACAGATGTATTCATTATGTTCTGTCTTAAAATATACAAAATACAGGTGAATCTAAAGAGCAGATGTAATTACTAGTAGTCTAGTTACTGTAAAAACAAATCAACTATCTAAACATCTATTGTTATTTGCAAGTGGGAATAGGTGGAATTGAGATTTTTAGAAAGTGGGAATAGGAAGAAGACACCGTTACAATTGGTTTTGCATTAAGTTTCACAAACACTGAGGACAGAATACTTTTTTATTTGATTTAACTGATATCTAAATGTATGTATCCTTTCTGACACCAGGGACCGAAACAGTAAAATGAATAAAAACCCGCAAACCAACTTTTCTAAACAAACAATCATAATGATTTATTTCTTTCCAAAAATTTGAAACTAGAAAAGATATTGAAAAAAATGAGTTGTGAAAGAAAGAATAGCAAAACCGAGTCTCGTTTAAGCCTCATTTCGCGAATTCTAAAGATGATGATGCAGTGATTTTGTAAGTAAATTACATATAACATCAAACAAATCGAATGTTGAAAACATTTATCATACATATTGTTCGGACATTGAACTGTGTATGGATTTCCATTCGCTCGATCTTGAGAGCATAAGGCAGATGTGACCGATCGACAAGGGTGCTTTCTTTTCCGTGGCATCTGATCACATCTCTAATCTTTTTACATGCTTCCACTGCTGTCATTGTTGTTTGTGCTTGTTTAAATAGATATTTGAGCTGCTTTATAACTGTTACAGTGTAGTTATTTTCATATATCATTTATGTTGAGTTATTAAAAGTCTTGAAAAGAGTCGTAAAAAAATTTTTATTGGTAAATTAAAGAATATATTTGATGTCAATATGAATATTTTTCTGGTGAATAACAAACCATATCAAACACCTAAAGAGTCCATAATTGTATTATATTTGAATTATTTCATACATAAAGGTAAATTAAAGTAAGTAGAATGCAACAGAAATGTTCTTGTCTCCAAAACTATTCATATTCCAAATTTGATAACAAGTATTCAGATAAAAAATATCTAATATAATGTTCTCTGAAAATTACTATCATTAGTTATGGAGATAATTACGAACAGTGTTCAATATCAAAGTCCATAAAACAATACAAAATAGGAGCAGAGCAAACACGGACCTCCGAAACATCAGAGGTGGAATCGGGTGCCATGGAGGAGTGAGCATCCCCTGCTGACCGACCACACCGTAAATATAAAATTCGAAAAGGTCAATTTATCGATTAGGACTTACTCGTATACATTTTCAGAATTTGAACCAGTTTTACAATTACAGGTTATAAGATTCCGGATAAAGATATTAGAAGTTAATATAGTAGTAATGAATAAAAAAAATTCCCCATATTGCACATATCACATTTTTTGTAAGCCGATCAAGGAGCACAAGGCGGGTGTGATCGGTCGGCAGGGTTGCTCACTCCTCCATGGCACCTGATCCAACCTCCGATGTTTCGTTTGATTGTTCATTGTTCAGTGTCCCCCTCATTATTCCACCCATATCAAGATGCCACCACTTGTTGAGGGCTGCATATTCACACCTTGACATGTAATAAGCAAAAAGGGCCATTGATTAGTGGGGGCCCAGTCCCTACTGTACATGACACAGGACGTTGGATAAATACAGTCTCGCCCGAATTCTTCAATCACGAAATTGATGTTAATATGACTTGCAATTTTGCAATAATAATTTCAAAGTTGCAGCACATATTGCTATAAATGTAGGCGAAACAATAAAACAATATCCATAACATTTACTTCTCATTATGTCTATTTTTAATTTTGAAATGATTGACATGTCTATTGAAAACAGGAATAAAATCCATAACTTTAATAATTTCTGCACTGAACATTCTCAGTAGCATTTTTGTCTTCAGAACTAGTGCAGATGAAGATAATGCTGGCCTTTTGGTTCTGGTTTACTCTACGCAACGTAGTAAGCTGTGAACTAAGTGAATTGTATGAAGTAAAGGATTACCAGTCTTGTGAGTATTGTAATGTATTTTGTTTTATAAATATGTAGTGGGCATTCTGAACTTTAAAGTGATATAGCAAAATTGACCTACTATAAAAGTTTGCATATTTTCTCGCTTTTTTATATAAATTTCAATTGCAGCTTGATCATTTTATTAAAGAAATATGATATTTTAAGATGTCAAGGCATAGAAAAAATCTTTGAAAAACATTTCAATGTTATCAGCCTTGTTGGGAATTTTATTATTATTTTATCACTTAAAAATTGCAAAGTAAAATGTAAAATTACTTGAAGTAAGAAAGATCACGAGCATGCTTCAACCTTTTTTACTCCAAAATTGTATTAAAATCTGTTCATCCTTTTAAATGAAATGAAATGAAATGAAGGATAACATGATATGACAATCAGTATCAATTCTTTAAGTCGAGTTAAAAATGCAAATTGTGAGCAGAGCAAACAGGCATCTGAAAACACAGGTGGGAGCAGATGCTTCGGAGGAACATCCCCTTTTAACACGTCACCAAGTGTTTCTCTTGTCGCATGATTAGGTTTACCAAAAGTTAATACCAAAAAATAATATGTATTTCAGACGTCTGCCAACATGTAATCTGACAATAAATTGTATCAGTAGTCATTTTATCGATCATAGAGTTTGAAATGTTGACTTGAATGAAATTGTTGCTATCTTTGCATTGACTATAAACCTTTTTGATAGTAGCCCTCTCACTTAGAGATTTATTGTACATAGATGATGTTTTGGCTCATCGAAAATATTTTACTATGTGAAATAGGAAATTCTCTGGAAATAATGGCTTAAGGTTCTCTAGTCTCAAGGTTCTAAAAATGAGACATTGTCCAATTGAAAATGCTCACAAAAATGTATATTAATTACTGGTCATATTTTATTTACAAATTTCTGACAAGTTAATAGGTCTTGTTTTTTACTTAATTTGAATATTTAATATTCTTTGTACCTTATCAATACATAGGGCACACATCGGGTCGACAGGAGATACATGTAGTTACTCATCTTTGGTTCCTGATCCCATCTCTGATATGGGATGTATGTTTTGTCTGTTTATGGCTTTGTATTCTTTGTATTTTTATTAAGATCGATCAAGTACATTGGCTTTACCCATTTTATGATTTGCAGGTTTATTTACGCTTTTAAAGATTTCCAACTAACTCTTTTATCTCTGCAAAGAAAAATGTGTTTTCAGTCAACTGTGATTTTAAAAATGGTACATGTGGATGGACGTGGCAAAAGGATACGGTAGCTCTCAATAAAATGACGCCCCTGTGTGGACGCTTTGGTAATCGATTTAATTGTGGTAAAGGATACCATGTCCAAACTGCAACTTGGTGGAAGCGAATACGGATTTCCTCAGCTGTAAATTATTTAAATTGTAAGTATTTCTATAAAAGTGAAATTTCCTAACCTTATCCTTTTAGTCTTGCATACGTAATCTCAACCAATCTGTAATTACATATACATGTACTTTTTATCTTAAATAATTCTGGAATTCTCGAATGGGACATAAATTAACAAAAAATTAAAATCTATCCTACCAAAAAAATATCATGATTGCAAAAAAGTGTGAAAACAAAATGATTGCTGACAAATTTTTTATTGTAGATTTTATATTTAAAAGCTCATGAATGAAAACTGATCTTCATTTAGCACCATAATCAAGACAGCAACTTAGTTTTGCTTTTGAAATTGATTGTAGAAATATTAATAAACTGCAGAAGTACTTTTTTCCGCGTGGTATTAATTTATGCTATGCACGCGGTCACAAATTTTTCGCGGAAATTTGTCCAAGCAAACTTCTTGGACAATGAGTTTCATTCCTATGCAATTTTAAATAAGAACATTTAAATTTTTGTCTATTGTACAGCACTAGTTGGACTGAAGGTCTCTAATTCTACCCGTAAGAAGCTAGACAGACTTGACGATAGCTATGTTCTACTATCGTCAATAAATTACAGCAATACATTTATCTATCTTCACACCATGGACGCCGTCAGTATAGAAATCCCGCTTGCAATAAGAAGCCATCGATGTCTTCATTACAGTCACGTTGTTTTTGGACCTGAGGCCGCACTTGTCGTTGCATACATAACCAACTATCTACAGCCTTACTATCTTTGGGAATTTTTAAATGTACATGATAAGAGTCCTGTGATCCAGTTTAGCAAAGCTTCCGCAACTCTTCCCATTGGAACCAACTTTAAGGTAAGGATAAGTGTTTCGTGATCTTTTGATTGAATAATCATTTTCGTGTTACTCTTTATACTTAAAGTAAACAAAACATATATCTTATATTTAAAGATAATGTATGTAAGAAAAACTGTGTCGCGTCTTTGAGTTTTCTATTATTGAACAAGATTGTAATCAACTTAAATGTTTACAATATATAGATGAGTAATGGGTTGAAGATTTCTCACCAAGTAGATCCTTCCATCTCCTATAACAAATTTAAATCCATTTTATATATTAACAGGTGGTTTTTCGAGCATACTTTTATATTTGGCCTCGAGCTACTTCTTTTGTCCTCCTCGACAACATCTTTATAGCAGAAGGAATTTGTAGTAAGTATGATAATATATTGTAGTACTGTCTGTAAAATCAAATATTTTCGTGGGGTCAATTTTTCGAGGTTTGAGGGAAAGATATTGATTAATAGGACTTGTTTCGTGGTGGATTTAAATCATGAGCATCTTTATGCCCCGAAAACAACGAAAATGAAACCCACGAAAATTAATGATTACACAGTACTAATTAATAAAGACTAAAAATGTAGGTTTTATTAGAGATCCTTACATCATCAACTAGTTTGTACATACCGTATATAATTTAAAAACAGAATTAAGCTATCATCCTTAGTAATTTTGTTTAAGACAATTGTTTTTGTTCTGCTATGTACATTTAGGCATACATATTATTGTAAAACTTTGTAAATGTTGAATGGCTATTTATATTTTAGGTATGGAAGAGAACAATCTAAGTTTTTGGAACATGTACAGGGTTCTCCATTGTTTAAAATTTTACTGTGTTGCAGAGTTTATGCGAAGCACTAAGATTTCACGGTATTTTTGCGATCAAATAAGCAACTGAATCACTGTTCATTATAGTTACAAAAGAATACATGCACACACTTTTTTAAAAACACAAATGGTAAGGTCGTTCATTTTGACAAAAGTAAAAACACATGTTCTAAAATGCAGAGGAAATTTTGGTCGATAATGTTGAACTACCAACATTTTTAATTAAATTTTCCGTGATTATTTGTCAGTTTTCTTAATCGAATTACCGAATTCCCAAAAAAGAAACCTCAGAATGGTAAAATAAAAAGAGTTCCTTGAATATATGGAGATTTTGAGCAATTTATTTACATAGTTACGATGTTATGTTTGACTTATAGTGCTAACATAATTTTAGAGCCGTAGCTTTATAAAAAAGATATATTTAAATATTTTTTTTTTAAATAATACAATCTATTTTAATGCAACTACCATTTCCGTCACATGAAAGTGTGAAAACAAATTATTTGTCTTTGTTCATTCATGCGTAAAGTCCGGCGGCGAGGGTCTAGAAGATAATTGATTATGCAAGTTGAAGCCATAGTAATTAAGTACTTTACCTTTTAGAATTATAAGACGGTAGAATTGTTTGATTAACGTTTCAGTTAGAGAGAATTTATTTGTTTGGATTTTCTAATTATCGCAGATCTTACAGCGTCGGCAAATCTATTACTGTGTCACAAGCCAAAAAATTGAATCGTTTCTGTGTCGGAGAAAATTTTACTGTATCGGGAGCAACACAGTAAAACAGCTAATGGAGAACCTTGATGTATCCAATCCTATTGACATAATGTCAATAAAATATGTTCAAAACAACTTTGATTTAGAAAAAGCACCAATAAGCATATCATTTTCATGATTTTAGAAATATGCAGTCCTGATGAATTCAGATGCAGCGCTGACCGGGATGAATGTATCCCATTAGATAAAGTTTGTGACTTTGTTTCTGATTGTCTGAAAGGAGAGGATGAGGCGTTTTGTGGTGAATATTATACACAGTCTTTGATTTTCACCCATTTTCAAAAGAAAGTACGTGTTACTGTTTTCTCAACAATTCCATAAAATATACATTCAAACTTAAAGCTTGTCATTTGTTTAGATGGTTTTGTGTGGATAAAATATGTTTCACAAAATAGAATTTAAAAATTAGTGAAGCACCTATCCTTTTCCAGGACATTTTTGAGAACCCAATCTGTTGTGAACAATTAATTGGAATTTCTGTTTTTCTGTTCTCGTCCCCCAATATTTGAGTTTCTATATATATATAAATCAAAATTAAATCCAAGATAAACAAACAAGTTTACGTTTAATTTCACGTGTACGTGGAGGCGTGTGTTAAAAAACAATTCAGAATTTTTTTTTAAACTCATGATATCCAGAGACGGGAAAAAGAAAAACATTTTATTAGTATTTTTCAGCCAAAACTTAATATATATAAATTACTTGTGATTTCCCCGTACTTTTGCATATTGTATCTATGATATATATATATATATATATATATATATATATATATATATATATATATATTATATATCCAAAGTTTTCTTTGAAATATATGAAAGCGCTAAAGCTTAACTGAGGATTTTTGTGTTTGTGTTGTTACCATTTTTTAATATTGTTATCCGATTACTGAGACACTATTTAAATTTTGGATATATATATATATATATATATATATATATATATATATATATATATATATATATATATATATATATATATATATATATATATATAAAGAATTTTTTTTATTTCAGCGAAAAATATCAGTAAATCCCTATGCAGAAGACAAGATCGCGCATTTACTTCTCAGAATTTATCCATACGACATGAGGAAGATCAGACACAATATGCCCCTGCCATAAATATTTGCAATGACTGGGATCAATGTCCCTTGAATTCCTCGAGCACTTGTTTTCTATCTTGCCCTCGTAACTGTTCCTGTGTTATATATGTATGTTAGTATATATATATATCAAATATATATATATTATGCTGTCTCTGTATCTTTCAATGGTTTATTGAATGAAAATATAGTAATAAGTGATAGTCTGTTTCCAAATCTGAAACGAATTATCATTACAAATTCTATAATTGAGTCATTTAACATTAGTAAAGAACATATAGAGATAATGTCCATCCAAAATAGTAAAATTAAAAATGTTTTCTTCCATAAAAATTCCTTCCGGTACATTAATGTCACCGAATCTTCCTTTCAAAATGTGTACTTTTTTCATGATTATATTAAAAGGTATGTCTTTGATGTATTAGAATTCAATGTACAGAAAAGCTATTTGAAGAACACGTTTGATTTTTATGTTCCATATTATTTATGGAATTACTTTACATTTAAGTCCCATGTTCTCACTGGTTTATTGAATGAAACAGACTCTAAAGTAGAAGAGGGAAAGGGTGTTCATCTAAAAATGGTGGAAACACAGGGATTTCATCACATGTTCGAGAAACTTAGTTATACTGTTGTTAATTTTAGTAATAGCTATTTGACGGATCAGCCAGATTCATACTATGAAACATATACACTTGATTTAAGCCACAATCGTTTAAGCTCATGGCATATTCTGTCTTTAATTCAAGTTTTACATCTTCAGCATAATTTGATAGTTTCAATCAATTACACCATTGACCTTGGCATATCCGAGGCCCGGCTTCATTATCTAGATCTATCGTATAATAAGATTGAAAGAATAGCCAATAATGATTTAGCTGTCTTAAACAACCTCATGTATCTTAAACTTCAACACAATGTCATAAGTTACATTCATCCAAGAGCATTTTTAAAATTATCTGAACTGATATATTTAGATTTATCAAATAATCAACTCCGTGATTTGGAACGCAGTCATTTTATTCATCTCTTAAATCTTCGCTATCTTTATCTTCAAAACAATAACCTGAGGGTAATGGAAGGAATGTTTGATGGCCTCATGAATATTCAGTATCTGCAAGTTGATTCGTACACACTTTGCTGTGCACAACCGAAGGCTGTCAGTAAAATCCAGTGTTTGGCACCCGTAAACGAAATTTCCTCCTGCAACGATTTAATAGACATACCTCTTCTCAGTATAGCAATATGGTATATGGCCCTTCTAGCTGTATGTGGAAATTTGTTTGCTACATGTCATAAACTGTTTTTGCAAAATAAAAAATCAAGTTTATGTAAACCATTCGATATTCTTTCTATCAATCTTGGTTTCGCAGACTTTCTAATGGGTGTTTATCTTTACATCATAGCAGGAGCTAATTTAAAATTCAGCGATCGCTATGGTTTTGAGGATTTTTCGTGGAGAAATAGTCCTTTATGTACTTTTGCCGGTTTATTAGCTACTCTTTCTAGTGAAGCATCCACATTTTTTGTACTTTTTATCACCATTGACAGAATTTTGGCCATTCGATTTCCATTTGCATTGCTGAATAAGAAAATCAAGATTGCAAAGACCGTTTCCATGTTAGTGTGGATGGTTTCTTTCCTGTTGTCATTATTGCCCTTATTTGGAATTGAGTACTTTAAGGATTATTACTCCGGTTCTGGAGTGTGTATCTCTTTACCTCTGTCAGTTCTCCGGAAACCTGGATGGGAATATTCTATGGTACTCTTTGTGGGGGCAAACTTTGTTATCTTTATAATGGTTCTTTTTGGGCAAATACTTATATTTATGGATGTTGTTCGATTTGATACGAAGGCGAGCCGACAATCGTTTTCCCAAAAACGAACAGAAATAAATATAGCAAAATCCCTAATGGCGGTTGCAGTTACAGATGTGCTTTGTTGGGTTACCATCGGAACTCTAGGTAAGGAAGTGTTAACATACTCAGGTACATTGCAATTTAAAAAAAATCCATCATGTACATTCAGTTAAACTACTAATATAAGTTTATGTGCAACATATTGCTTTTAAAACAGTTTGTTTAACGTGTATTTAAAAATTTCACGAACGCGGCCAAATTCAATTGCTTGTTCTAAAATGATTTGTCTGTTTTGTAGGGTTTCTGACATTTATGGGCATTGACGTCACCAATAAGGTGTACGCCTGGGTCATTGTTGTTGTTCTCCCTATCAACTCTGCACTGAATCCTCTGATCTACCTGTTTTCTGTGATGATGAATCGTGGTGAAGAACAGAGATGTGGTTCTAAAACCGATGAACAGGTTGTTTTAAATATATTCATTGTTGTAAATCTTATCATAATGTACATGTACAGTGTACATGTTGGTTGTGTTTTTAATTTTCGATAGATAAAGAAAAGTTTTAAATGAATAAATATTTTATAATTGTGATCTTTTCAGAGATCTTCTTGGACATCAAGCTTTACAAGAAACACGGAATCAAAGGACGGATCAAAAAAGTATCAGGTATTTCCTTTTTAAATTTCTTTTGAAATGCTTACTATTGCTTTCAATAAATGTCTTTTAAAATATTAATGTTTTTTTTCCTTTAGGTATCAACATCGGGTGGAAGACAAACCAATTTTGTCAAGCCATGGATCCAAAATGATGAAAAACAAAGGAAATCGAACATACAGGTCATTTCTTTGCAACGTCTTAAAGTCGATTAGGATTTTTTTGCTTAAATAAAAAAGTTATCATTTTAGAAGATGATTTGATCTATTCTTTAATTATATTTTGATGGAGAAAGCAATGGTTTTGCTCTAAGACAAAGATATGTACGTGTGTAACATAGAAAAGGAATATGATATATAGAAAATATTCAGTGTTTGGTAATATATAAGATAACAGAATATTTGCGAGCTATATCTCACAGATTCACACTATATACATGTAGAAGGCCTTTTGTTTATGAACATACATGTTATATACCTGTATACTTTTTATAAAAGATAAATTTAAATCCGAATATTTTTCTTTAATTTATTATCTAGGGACAATTTAGATCGTTCAAAAAAGCTATATAATGATTTTTCATTATTTATCCTTTTATGTTTGAAAACACATCAAAGCCTTCTGTCATGTCTTGTAAGGCCTAAGATTTAACAATTTCGTTAAAATTTGAATAGAATTCAATTGTAAACATATAAATATATATATATATATAGTTAGGTTAGTTTAAGAGTTGTTGTAAAATGTGCTTTAAAATAATAATTAATTTCATTACAACATGTATTGGTAACAATCCTCTGTTAAAACTAATGTCCAAATAACTGTATCTCACTTCTATTCTCAATGACCGTGTAGTGTAGGGCAGCGCCGCGAGAATTCCATCGGCATCGAAAGCAAGTTTTTTAACTTGCCTAGATAGCCGAGCGGTCTAGCGCGCTGTTCCTGCACTGCTAGGAGACAGATTCCGAAGGTCGAGAGTTCAACCCCGGGCTGGGGCGGAAGTGGGTATCCATGTAAAAGTGAATTTCTTTGTGCTTTCTATATTAATATTTCTTCACTTAGGGCAGTTAGGTTAGTTTAAGAGTTGTTGTAAAATGTGCTTTAAAATAATAATTAATTTCATTACAACATGTATTGGTAACAATCCTCTGTTAAAACTAATGTCCAAATAACTGTATCTCACTTCTATTCTCAATGACCGTGTAGTGTAGGGCAGCGCCGCGAGAATTCCATCGGCATCGAAAGCAAGTTTTTTAACTTGCCTAGATAGCCGAGCGGTCTAGCGCGCTGTTCCTGCACTGCTAGGAGACAGATTCCGAAGGTCGAGAGTTCAACCCCGGGCTGGGGCGGAAGTGGGTATCCATGTAAAAGTGAATTTCTTTGTGCTTTCTATATATATATATATATATATATATATATATATATATATTATATATATATATATAAACGATATATACATATATTTTCTTCTTTGGTTTCCCTGATTGTTTCTCAGCTATGGAAAGGTTCTTAAGAATAGTCTTAAGATATGACTTGGACATTGGCTTTCGTATAGAATTTTTCAAAAACTTTTGAACAAGTTAAATGGTACCAAACATATTTAATTCGAGTCCTTTTAAACCATCAAACCAGCTTTCTTTGATAGATTTTGTCAAGTCAATGTTTCTACAATTCTAAATGCATTTCTTATGTAAAATGCTGATAAAATGGACCTATATTATTTTTAACCCTAAGTTTTTTTTTTCTAAAGCCCATTTATTTAAAAAAAATTATAAATAAAATATTTTGTTGTTTCTTTATTTCCGATGACATGCATATACTTTGAAAATGCAATATAGAAAGAAGACACAGAAATACCAGCACTGTTTTTTAATTTTGCGTTACTTACCTTAACATCTGATTAAACACTTGTTACATGTATTGACAAGAGTAAATGTGTGCTTCTTTGATCCACGACTTGCACAGGTAATGTAAAGTCAGGTGTACACGGTAAGATCTGGTATTATAATATTCATATACTTGTCTCTAACCTGGTTTTTTAAGCAAGTCCTATTTTTTGCCAATTTTAGTCATGTGTGTTTTATCGCGTACATACTTATAGAGTTCTAAATGCATTATTGTTCTACATTGTATATTTATTAGGGCAAATCTATGACATACATTTATTTTTTATTGCATGTACCTTTTGGGTTGTTTTTGTTTTCTTTTTCTTGTGACAGGTGTAGCATATATTTAATATCAGACAATACTGCTGCATATTTCATTTGCATTTGCATTAAATGCTCTTTTCAATTCAAATATTTGTTGATATCATTTTTTGGCAAAAACAGATCAGATTTGATTCTGGTAGAAAAATGAGGATAGATTGAAGTAAAAATAGACTGTGGTAAAATTATATTATGCTATGAACTTTTGTTCTTGCTTTATACCTAATATTCCTGTACAATTGTCATATATCTCGATTTAATATATCTGCATCTTCGCTAACCAAGGGTTTCTGGGTTTTTAATGCTCTATTCTTCTTATAAATCTTTGCCATACGGTGCTCTAAAAAGAAGGGATTGCTTTCATCATGTGATACCAAATGAACAGGTACGCTCAAATTACATCTGATATCAATGTTATTACGGAACTCGGTTTCCCTATTGGGGCACCATAACTTTACACCTGGTTGTTCTTCACACGTGGAGCTATTGTAATACATAGAACAGGTGGACAAAGAAAAAGATAATGGATTATGAACATCTGTGAAAAGATTAGAGAACGCGTGTACTTCAAAATGTTGTAAAAATTCAAAAATGTGTACACTGACAATAACGTAATCCAGTAATCCACAGTACTACTGTTTTAACAAGTTACACAACCTTTGTTTTTGTCGGTACCGAATCTACTATTTACAATTTACAAATCGTTATTTTTACAAAAAATTTATAACTTTATAAGTTATTGTTGACAATTGTATCTTTAACACATCTATCTAAAGGAATATAATGGTTTTTTTTTAAATAAAAGCGCTTGAAAACATAGAGGCTTCAAATGCACCTTCTGAATGGTTAACGTGTGTCAAAAAATTATCTGCAGTAAATCCCTAGATGCTGATATTATTTTGACTGCCCTGAGTTACAATACAGCATTTAGTTTAGTTAGATTGCATAGATTTTCTGAGTTAAGAACAATCCAAAGGAGGCTTCGAGAGTATTTTAGTCATAACGGATCACTTTACTAGATTCGCTCAAGCCATTCCTTGTAGAAATCAAACTGCTCATACTACAGCTAAAGCTTTATTTGATAACTTCTTTCTACATTACAGCTTTCCTGAGAAATTACACAGCAACCAGGGACGTAAATTTGAGTCGAAAGTAATCCAAGAACTCTGCAAACTCCTAGGAATAAAGAAAACAAGGACTACGCCGTGCCAACCGATGGAAAATGGCTCAGCTGAGCAATTCAACCAAACACTTATCAAGATGCTCTCGACACTCAACGAGAAGCAGAAATCAGACTGGAAATCCCATGTTGCTCCACTCGTTCAAGCCTACAATGCGACCAGAAATGATGCAACGGGATACACCCCACACTACCTGATGTTTGGTTGGCATCCTAAGCTTCCCATAGATGTATTCTTTGGTATGGACTTAGAACATGTGAAAGGAGATCACCATGGTTATGTAGAGAAACTTAAGGATAGGATGGTGTCAGCATATGGACATGCCTCTCAAGAAGCTAGGAGGATATCTGACAAAAACAAGAATCAATATGACCAGAGAGTAAGTTTCTGTAAGCTTGATATTGGAGACAGAGTCCTTGTGCGGAAAGAAGGATTAAAGGTAAAGAATAAACTAGCGGACAGATGGGATTCAGAAGTTTATGTCATCACAGAAATTCCAAATCCCGAGATCCCTGTTTTCAGAGTGAAGAGTACTTCTGGACGAGCCACAAAGACACTGCACAGGAATATGCTGCTACCATTTAACCAGATACCAGCATGTGACAGAGTTGAAACTTTTGTTAATAAGACACCTGTGACAAGAAGAAACAAGAAGCCAAAGAATTCTGTTAAACTTCCAGAGTCCGATTCTGAGAGTTCGGACAATGGAGTAACAATTGAAGTGAAAACAAGGATACCTAGAAATAGAGATGAATTCAGCAAAGAATTATCAGATCAACATAGTGTATCAGGATCTAAAGTCTCTAGTGTATCATATGATACTAATCAAAATATTGCTTCTTCATTTCAGAATTCAAGTCCTTCATTTCAGAGTGTGAGTTCTCCCAGACAGTAAACTTACACAGTTTGTCAGACAGCAGTGGTACCAGAGCTTCTGTGAGCGGTCCACATAGTCAGTTTATTTCATACCAATCACAGTCGCCTCTACCAATTTTGCCGAGGCAGTCAACCAGAATGAAAAATTTCCTAGATCGGTATGGGGAATGGATAATGTAAACAGTTTTTTTATGATATTGCTTTATGCCGAGAACCGATTTTTATGCTAAAAACTGCTTTTATGCCGAAATGTTTTTATGATGCAGTTTACCCGGGAATTTAATAAATTAAAATAAAAACGTTTTAAAAAAATAATAATAATGACCAAAATCCCTGATCCTTATACCGATTGAATATAACTTTGATATAAGTTTGTATGTTGCGTTGATGGGACTAGTTCTTAAAAGTTGTAAAACTTTAATGAGGTGTTTTGAGGTGTATTAATGTGTATTGAGGTGTAAAGAGGTGTAAATAGTTTCATGACTTATGTCATATGGAGGAATTCTTTGGACAGTTATTCCTACATTGATTGGTACATTTGTGTATTATGTGATTTGTTGGTGTTTGAAGCTTGGTCATTGATGAGGTTTTAATTTAATTACTTGATATCAGTAAGATGAGTTGTATCAGGTAAATTGGTTTTTATTTATATTTCATAGTTACTATTATTGTACATACTCCTCTGAAAATGTCAGGAGCCATTTCAACGAAGAGGGGGAGTATGTAACCAGGGTTATGTATTACCTAATGCTACTTTGTACTTGCGCTGCGTACATGTGAGAATGTAGTATGAAAGACTGTGTGAATGGGGTTGTAGTTATTTTTAGACACTAGACGGACAGTCACATGACTTTATCCCATTCACTGAATTCTGCTTTCACGAACTAACATCGGGCACTCTGAGCCCAGCCGTTGAATTGGTTAGATGTCTACTTTACTCTACAATATCATATACAGATAGTAATATTTGTGAATTCTTGTGTGTGTCCCGGTCAGATTCTATTCTAAAGTAAAGTCTATTTTGTTTTAATTATCTGTCTAAATGTCTGTCTATGTGTCGTTTATATGTTGTGTGTAATTGTAATATTTCAGGTTTTATGAGGTTTATTTCAAAGTAAATAATTTATTGAACCCATACCAGATGTTTTCATTTCTGATGTACTACCACTGGCTACATCAGTTTATATATTTTGATGGACATTAAACAGGTCGAGGAAACTACCTTATATGGATATTGTTGTTATTGCGCACAGAGGTGCTCACAACAAGCAATTGTCCAATCCAGTGAATGAGCCGCAAAGCATGCTGGTCTACTACATGTTTACAATTTACTTCAAACACGTGGTTCAGGTCAATTTACGACATGATTTCAAAAGCCTGTCGGAGAGTCAAATAATATCTATTTTTAATTTTTTTGTTAAAAATAGAAAGAATACCTAGTAAATAAGATGTTCCATGCTCACATTAGCAAACAAAACTACTTTTCTGTGTTAAATAGTACGTTGAAATTCCGCTCACCAACTCTTCACAGGTAATAAAAATGTTTGTTTTACTTGATATTCGTATTTTAACAATATGCTTCTGCTCTAATTCATTTGTTAACTTCAGGCTCATACATTTTAAAACAGAGTGTATTTTAGTCTCACGACGTACATTGATATTATATATAAAAAAAGAAAACGCGCAGCATACAGTGCAAATAGATCTACGTGAATCTCGCAGTCTGTAAAGTTTTGCTGAATTAAGTGCAGCTGCTGGGATGTGTTTTCTGTCAAGAAGATTTTCAGTCTCATGTTAAGATTTTTTTTCGGAGGATCATATTAGGCGCTTGAACGGCATTGCAACAAGTAATGATAGAATTTTACACTAAAGCATCTCTACACCATATGATTCTAAACTGTTAAATGACCATCTGAAGTCTTGTATGTATATATACATGGCACTACGTGAGTACATCTCGGAGTCGGTTATTGAAGAGCATGGAATACACGTGAAATTTTTATTCAACGAATACGTACAGGCCATTGTCCACAAATAGACATTCAATGGAGCGGATAAAGCCACAATATTACCGTTGTTAGTGAATTGTTTGTAAATGTGAGCATGGAATTAGTAGATAACGATGTACACTTTGTGTTAAGCATGAAAAATGCTTGAAAAGATGCATCATGTCTTTCCGAGAGCGATTTGAAAAAAGTGGCATTTTCCAAACGTAGTATGTTGTGTAGTAACCCAACTCATTCAGCGGATTGGTCGATTTGGCAGTCACGTGGGTATCTCATTTAGCATGTAAATTTATTCTGACGTCACGGAAAATAGTTTCCTCGACCTGTTAAACTCAAAATTCCTGTAGGGAAGACATTTTATCGCCTTGAAAAGGAAGATGAGGAAATTATAAACAATAAATTTCAAGACTGTTGTAAGAAATCTTAAGGTTCATATACCTTCTGCTCACTCACATAAAATGTTGCTTGAACTTTACTGATTTTCCAAAAAATGCACTTTATAAGTGAAATAAGAACAATTATAGCATAGCTTTTGGGAAAATTTGGACAAAAAAGACACTTCAATTTGGCAAATCTATTTAGGAATAATAGACAATAGTATCATTAAGAGTTATCTCTCTTATCGGAGTATTAATGAACCTTTAGTCTGTAGACTGTAATGGGGAGGCTTTTTGATAATTGCAACGGAGTCATGAGACGAGCTTTTCGTTTTAAGAAAATCTACTAGAATAATATGTTATTATAAGGAATGGCAATTTGTAACCGGTTAATCGATTGGAACGATGGGAATCGGTTAGAAAATCTGTAATCGAATAGTCGGAAAAAATAAAATATAATGTGAAGCAGTTTCCTTAAAATTTCATTTCACCTAAACTTAAGTAATTGTAGGGAGTGCATCCATTAGGGCATGTACATGTAATTGTAGTATATTTTTAACAAACAATTGAATGATATAAGAATTCTGCATTTTTTAATTTGTTATAAGTACCTTTTACCGACAAAAACGGAAAAATATGATTATTTACTACTTCAGAAAATATTTCAGGACTAATCAATTGTTTCTAAGAATTATGACCTGTTTTTTTATTTTTATTCTGTCATATTTGTTTAAACAATGTATTTGAATCATTTTGGAAAATGTTCACATCCTGAATTCTGTTACTTTGCAGTCATTATCATTGAAAATTTCTCAACTTTAAACATGTGAAATAGAATGTTTTCATCTTCTTTGTTTTAAGTGTATTTCATGTTTTTTCCTATGTATTTGTTTTTTTTACTTTTATTTTTCATGTTATCTGTCGATATTCTTTTGGATATAGTCACTTCCTGTGTAATCAAACATGTATATAGGAAGGAAATCAAGCCTGTTTCAGTGACAATATAATTAGCGGGATAAAAAGGAAGTTTTTGTTTTGTTTTCGGTTCATTTTTGCTAAAAAAAAAAGTCCCCAAAACCCACGCTTTATTGTACTAAAATAAAAGATTAGTTTAATGTCCATTTCATCAAGAATATGAAACTTAGTTATGTAGTGAAATGAAATAAAATTAAATATGCACTTTCGCCATGATTTAAAACAAACAAAACGATTCTTCATTGACATATGGAGACATAATTGAACACTTCAAATACATATTAGTTGGTATCTAATTTTTTTTATATAAATATATATTTCAAGAAAGTTTCAGTTTGTATACTTTAACTTGGAAAAACATTTTTTTTCTAGCGACACCATTTTTAGAAAAGAGAATGGTTGTAAACTAAATCAAAAACTCAAGCATTTTCCTAATAAAAAAAACTTTTTGTGTACTTAATATGTAGTTTTATTTGAAATATACTTCTTAAATGTAAACATAAGTAACAATCAACAATGTTAAATACTCACTGGAAAGGATCTTGATTGGTCAAGTGAAGATTTATGTAACAATGGAGGTCCCAAAATCGAGTTTATTTAGTGTTAAGTTAGCATTACACATGATTATGCTGCTGAAACTTCGTGGTACCCCCAGCCATCTCTTTAGGTATTTGCTCGCTGTTGTTTCCATCCCTTCTACTGTGCTCATTGGTACCTCATACACCAATAGTTATACAGCTCTGGGACTAAGCTACAGTTACCTCTAAAGTCAATAACTGAGGAATTCAAGGTGCGTCAACACTTAATGTTACAGAATAGCAAAGACGAGAAGTTTCGGACAGCAAAATTAGATATCAGGACGGGGAGAAAGTGGTCAGTAAAAGAAACTAGACAAGAAGCAGAATCCCGCTTGAGACACAGTGACATTGTCGGAAGACTGGCAATAGGAAGGCAGGGACTTGATGTCACACCAACAGCAAGATAGGGTACAGCTTCGGTAGAAGAGAGGCGTAGTTTGGTGCAGAGAGAGGTGCGTGCAATGGAGGAAGATTCGAGAATGGTCAAAGCAGTTGGAATGAAGAAAGAGGGTAGCTGAATGAACTAGGAAAAGTGAAGTTGGGATGGAATGATATTTGGAAGATGGAACCATTTAGACTTCAGTTTAAGCTGAAGTCAGTTTACGATGTTCTTCCCAGCCCAACTATCTTTTAACAATGGGAATTACAGATGATCCAAAGTGTGTCCTCTGTGGTAAACCAGCAAACCTGGAGCACATATTATCAGCTTGCTCAGAAGCTTTGAAAGATGGGAGATACACTTGGAGACACGATAGAGTCCTAGCCAGTATAGCTGATACCTTGGAGAAAGGTATTAGAGAGCCAAAAAGAACGCAGAGAGTCTGAGATTTGTCAACTTTGTGAAAGAAGGTGAAAAGGGACATCAAGTTAGAGTTGAAGGAAGTGGTCTGTTGGGGACAGCGACAGATTGGCAGATGCGGGTAGACCTTAAGGAAAGATTAGTATTCCCACCGAAAATATTAGCCACAAACAAGAGGCCTGATCTAGTCCTTTGGTCAATGGCTACAAGACAGACAATTACTATGGAATTAATAGTGCCATGGGAAGAAAGGATGGAGGATGCATATGAAAGGAAAAATTTTAAGTACCAAGACCTACTGAAAGATTGTCAGCAGAATGGATGGAAGGTATGGTTTTATGCAGTGAAAGTTGGTTGTAGGGGATTCATGGGTTAGTCTATGTGGAGAGCACTGAGAGCCATTGGCATAACGGGATCTGGAGCAGAGAGGAGGAGATTGATAGGGAGTCTGTGCAGGGAGGCGGAATCAGCGTCCATGTGGTTGTGGAGAAGAAGAGCAGATAAGTTGAAAGACAATAAACATAAGTGAGATAGACAGTAAAGTAGAACAGCAGTGATGTGAATAAACAGTAAGACAGACACTGAATTAGTACAGCGGTGATGTAGAGCCAAGTGGTTCCAGGCTGGGATTTGATCACCCCAGTCGGCGCACCTCTGGAGGCTGTAGTGGATAGCGCCGAAACAGCCTATGAAGAAGGATCCACCTGAGGATGGAACCACGCATCTTTCCATCAAGATGTATACAAGTAAAAAAAAAGTCAGTAAATTACACGTGATTATGGCAAATCAGTCATGTTAGAGCGTGTGCGTATTTTTCCTTCAATATTCATGGCTCCTTAATCGAAGATTCGGGGGTATATAATTTTTGTCGTGTCCGTCCGTCTGTCTGTTTTTCCGCAAAAACTTTAACCTTGCTCATAACTTTCGATTTAGTGGGGCAATGAATTTCATATGTGTATACTTTGTGACATGACTTTTCCTTGAGTACTACCAGATTTGACCTTTTGACCTTGATTTTGGGGTTTGACACACTCTTACACAAAATTTCTTAACTCTTACTGCGGTCATAACTTTTGAACAGTACATACTAGGACTTTCATACTTCACATGTAGTTTTGTGACAAACCTTTCATCGGATACATACATTTTTGATATATGCATATTGACCTTGATCTTGGGGATTTATGCACTTGGTGTTTTACCTACTTTTTAAAAACAAACCTTGACCAGGACTTTCTAAGGGTTGAGGCTAGGACTTTCATACATCATATATTTATTCCTTGTGACAAGACCTTTCATTGGCTACCAATTTGAAGAAATTTGACCCTTTGACATTGCAACCCTGGTCATAACTTTTAACAGTTGGCGCTACGGCTTTCATACTTCACAAATATTATCCTTATGACAAAACCGTTTCTTAGAAACTATCAATTTTGACCCCTTGACCTTCATCCTGGAGGTTGACCTACCTTTCCAAAAAATGTCCTTGGCCTTAATAACCTTTGAACAGGTAGCTTTCATATTTCACAATTGTATTTCTTGTGAGAAGACCTTACTTTGGGTACCAACATATTTAAAGCTGAACACGACTCATAAATAGGCATACACCATTTTCGATAGCATTATCTATGATACATCAATACTAGGGTATACTCGTCGCGTTCGTTACACCTGACTGCTTTATTGTCACGGATATCGGCGTGGAATGGCGACCCGTGTTCGTGCTAGTTATCTTGCATTACTTTTGTTTATATTTTATTGCAGTTACATTTATCTGTGATGTTTGTATACTGCACTGACTTATACAGGTATATTTGTAAACTTATTTGGTATCTTATATTTTCCTGTATTATACGAAGCATTACGTTATTATTCTTGCTACCGAGTTCTGTATAGCATACGTCCGTCTACACCGGTGTCAACTTATTAAACTAAACAGTGACCAAATTCTGCCCTATTTATAGGGGTCTGAAGAGTAGCAAGACTTGGGAACAAAAATGGCGGACAGATTCCTTTTACGAATCGTGTTCAGCTTTAATTTGCATTTAAGAAAAGATTAATCTTCTCTATGTTGCCATACGGGGGCATCAGTGTTTCACAAATACATCTTGTTTTTATTTGTAATGATACTCAAATGCCCGCTAAGGTGGTATATTTTCTATCCGTTTTCGTCCGTTAAGGATGTATTCACTTTGACAAAAGAATTGACATACAGGAGAGAGCAATTTCCCGGAAAGAGTGACATTTAAAAATTAATCCTATTTTGCTGTTTTCTATCGTTTATACATGTATGTCTTAATTTTTCAAATATGATACATGTTTTTCATACCTAACATTAATTTAGACAACTTTACAATAAACCCCCAAAGTTGGTTGAACACCATTTTCTCCTTTAAAGTGTTGATTTTTGTGTAAATTTTGCCTAGAAGTCCTTCAAGGCAGGCCTGCTCCTAAATAAAATTGTGTTAGTTTGATACCCTGGGATACTACTGTTCTTGGGTGGAAATACACAAAAAAACTACAAAAAATAAGGAAGCCTGATTTTGATAATTTGCTTCAAAGAAGAAGGTACAGTTTGAATACAAATTAAGCCCTATATTTTTCTAAACTATGAAAGTGATATAAGAAATTAAAATTTGTTCCTTCTGTATCATTGGAATTCTCGGGAGTAAGAATACACAAATGGTTTTTCTTATATAACCTCCTAAATGCTAATTGTGACGTCATTAATTTGTGCATTTTCCCGTATTTTCTTAAAAAGTTGAAGAAGTCATCAATTTTCAGTAGAAGTTTCTTTCAGAAAACATACTCTGCCACCGTCACCCGGAAAGATTTTGAGATATGTGATTTTTTACAGCTGTTTGCACAATATATCCAAACATTAAAGCGGGCGACGGTGGCAGACACTTTTTCCTAAAGGAAAATTAGCAGAAAAACGAGTCATTTTGAAGCATTTCTGCATTTAACTCAAAAATGTACCAAATTAATGACGTCATATTTCAAAAAAGACTCTTCATCATGCCGTATTTTTTCATGATTTAGCATATTCATCTACTCAACTATTGTTAAAGCCAATTTCAAAACTTTTCAAGAACAATAAATTTTTAGGGCACAATAAAGCTCAAACCGTACCATCTTCTTTATATTTAAAGCTAATTTATAAATTTAGCCTTGTCAAATTCTCTTTTTAAAGTCGGGTGTTCGAATCCACCTGGTACCATCCTTTTTAAGTTTTGAATTTTCGTCTTTTTAAAGACTATTTTAATATTCTTTTCACGTAGACTTGTATTTTACTTCAATTATCTACCCTTTATGCATGCCTATTCTTGATATACATGTAAGAAACACTAAAAAAGATCAAATCGTAAACATCCTATGGACAGTTGTCAGTCAAGCGGAACAAACCTTAGTATAAGCACACTTTCTCCTAGGACAAGAATAACTCACTCTGTGTTACTCGATGCAGGTATTCTTGGTAGAATTGAGCGGCGATGAATTTCAGTTGTATATATTCCTTAAATTAGAATTTAATCACATTGATTTTGGCTACATGTATCATTAACAATTACTGTACTCCCTTGGATTTCATTTAGGCCTATATAATTTGCATACATAATGGCATGTTTCATTATATATCCACGGGTAAATAGCCTAAACATAACGAATATAGTTTCCTGGATATTACCATTAAGCACAAAAAAGAAGTAAAGAAAATGTCAATTTTTACATTAATTTTGGAGATAAACTCAGAAAATCACTGACACAGCTCCTTCTGCCTGTAATCACTGAAATAAAGATATATGAAAAACAAACTGTTACATGTTTTCAGCCTAATGCCATCAATTGGAGCGGAAATCGACAAGCTTTTTGTGATAAAAAAGCAAGCCCGGTCCTATAGGTCAGATCCCTATTTATAATGAAGTGAACCTTTGCAGAAAAAAACAAGATGTGTTTGTGAAACACTGATACCCCCGTAGGCAACATAGCAAAGATTAAACTTTCTAAAATGCAAATTTAATGTATTGGTACCAAAAGTAGGGTATTCTCACTGGAAATATAATTGTGAAATATGAAAGTAGGCCGAATTTAAAGTTTTTCATAAGAACTGAAATCTTCAAGGTCAAGATCATTGGGATCTAATACATACGCAAAGTATGGGAGCCCTAGCCCTAACCGTTCAGAAGTTATGACTATGGTAACAAATTTTAAAAGTAGGTCAAACTCCAAGGTCAAAGGTCTTGATAACAAATGAAAGGTCTTGTCACAAGGATTCAATATGTAAAATATGAAAGCACTAGCCCTAACCCTTTAAAAGTAATAATCAAGGTTTGCTTTTTAAAGTAGGTCAAACTCCAAGGTCAAAGGGTCAAAGTTCTTGGTATCCAATAAAGCGTCTTCTCACAAAGATTACATAAGTGAAGTATATGATCACTAATCCTTAGCATTTAAAAGTTTTGGACAATGTCAAAGTTTTTTCATATGTATAGAAATATTAAATATCAAGGTCAAAAGGTCAAGATTATTAGTATCCAGTGAAAGGTTTTGCCACATAGAATACATATGCAGAGTATGGAAGCCCTTGCCTTAACCGTTCAGAAGTTATGGTCAATATTTGCTTTTTAAATGTAGGTCAAACGTCAAGGTCAAAGGGTCAGAGTTCTTTGTATCCAATAAAGCGTCTTTCCACAAGGGTTACATATGTGAAGTAGGGAAGACTTATCCCCAAGTGTTCAAAACCTATGGCCAAGGTTAAGGTTAAAGTTTTTTTTCAAAAATACGGAAATCTCCAAGGTCAAAGTTGGTAGTACTCTATGGAAGGTCTTGGGATATATATATATATATATATATATATATATATATATATATATATATATATATATATATATATATATATATATATATATATATATATAACATAACTGCCCTAAGTGAAGAAATATTAACATAGAATGCACAAAGAAATTCACTTTTACATGGATACCCACTTCCGCCCCAGCCCGGGGTTAAACTCTCGACCTTCGGAATCTGTCTCCTAGCATATATATATATATGAAATATAAAATTCCTGGTTTCTACTGTTCAATAAATATGACCAAAGTAATAGTAAAGAATTTTTGTTTAAAGGTGAGTCAAACTCCAAGGTCAAGGTCAAAAGGTCAAATTTGATGGTACCCAAAGAAAGGTCTTGTCAGAAGGAATAAACATATGAAATATATGTCTTAGCTCCATTTAATCAAAAGTTATGGGAAAGGTTAAAGTTTTTGCGGACAAACAGACAGACAGAGAGACAGCTAGACAGACAGACAAATGGACAGACATAACAAAAACTATATGCCCCCGAAACTTCGTTTTCGGGGGTATAAAAATGCCTAACACTTTCTATGTGTATATATACGCCTAAATAGTACTGGCATCTTCCATTGATAAAGTCAGTTATGATAAGCTCCTTAATGGTACTGCCGGGACTGCTAACTAGGACCACTTGGACTAATCGGACCTATGTGGTTATTATACAATCTCCTTTTAACGTTTTACAAATATAACATGACATAAATTTTTAGTTTATGTTTTATCTTATTTGCTTTATTTTAAAATTCGAAAATAAAAATTTGAAACTGAAATTCTAACAGTGAATACAATTCGTATAAATTCGCTTGTACAAAATAATATATATCTTCAATTGAGAACCCCAAAAAATAATTTCTGATGTATGAAATGATTTGAAAATAATTGTATGATTTTATATGTCTTCAATCCATATAATTGTGCTTATATATTTCTTCAACATTGTCTTGGAAATTAAAGTATTAAACGCAACAAAATTGCCAGATACCACAATGGTGAAGTTTGAGACTCCCGCTCACAACAGAAGTTTTTTCGTATATTCAAATATTTCTTATGCCAATATGCCAATGAATAATTTTCAACAGCTCTGTCAAAACGGCCTAACTTTATCTGGATGATAGCACGCATGATATATATAATGTACCATCCGCCATCAGGGGATGTTGGGATGATATTTTTCAGGTGATTCTTTACATGTTTCACATTGTTTCTGTCACCTTTCTTTGCAAAACATAGCGCTTTTACAAAAAGAGAATAATGACGAGGGGGAATAGACAAAAAAGAAGTTTGTGTTTTGACCAGTTAAATTTCGAGTGCAATTTCCTTGGGTATGATTGGCCTGTTTTGATAGACATGGAAATCATACGAAACCGCTAAAGAGGCCCTCTCTAGTCTATTTAAAGCTCGGGTACAGAAATTTTTCTTGTAACCTGGGTCTACTTTTGTTGGATATTTTGAACTCACATACAGCACCCCAGATCTGTGGTGAAGAATGTCTTCATACAGCTCTATAATCTTTAAAGCTTTTGAATAGTTTCCAAGGCAGTAATAAGCTGTTGCTAAGGACAGTCTTCCTCTGCTGATGTCAGCGCGACACGTGTAGCTTAGCAGACTAAGCGCTCGTCGGATTTGACGATATTTGAAGCGTGCACACCTAGATTCCAGCAGAGTTTCGTCTAAGAGAAAAAGTGCCATGCGTTGCAGAAGCTTTTGTTGAGACAATGTTATAATGTCAATATCTGAACGATCTCTTTCGGCTTTGATAAGGCTTACTATTTTCTTAGAAAACATAGTTTTCAGACCTGTTATATCAGAAAAATTAATGACATCGTTTTCTAAGTCGGAAAAGAAACCAACGTCGACTTCCTCCTCATGATCAGCACCGGATTCTTCGTTGATTTCAGGTGAGATAAAATGAATTTCCCTTGTGTTTAGATCATCATTTAACATCTTGGGAATCTGTATATTTGTATTTTGAAGTGCATCTTCAAAAGGTTTCATTGATGGACACCTTAATAAGCATCTCCAGCCTTGTGCATATAGTTCCAACAAGTGATTGATAAGGAAACATTGTTCATTCTCACCTAAACGTCCATAAAACATATTGTTTTCTCTCACAAAATAGTTCGGACAAAAGCCGTTTGAAACCCAGGATATTAACCTTTTCAAACAAACTTCAATGCAGGAAACTAGCCGAAGAGGTTGCCAAAGTGCTGTAGTTGACTCTTCAATGCTCCAGAAGACAAGCGTTTTCATGAAATATGAACACAAAGTGTCGTTATTGTTTTCAAACGCTTCTTTTAAAAGAAGTTTAAATGTTCCATAAACAAGAAACTGTGTATCGTTCATTGTGTGAACTAAACGTTTTTCCGCCTCAGAAAAAGACAGTCGCCAAATAAGTGGATCCGCCGACCAGTTACCATATCTATCAATAGATTTAGAGCCAATAGGAACTACGTGACATCCATCATCATATATCGCCTTAACACAATTTGTGTCTGGCCAACCGTGTGATCTTTTTCTGAAATACCACTTCTCGGCATCGGATGGCCAATGAACACAATGAAGACAATAAACTTCGTCCAATTCCGTTCCATTTTCCGACAATTTCTTTACACTAGGTCCATGTTGTTCTTCGTTTTCTCTAAGATGCAATTTCACATATGAATCACTTGATATGTATATTGCTCCATTCATAGGATAAGCTGACTGTCTAAGGTGTCGGTTTGCTCTCTCCGGCGTAAGTAAAATAAGCTGAACATATCCGGGTTGATGAGGCTTCGATTTCTCCATCCTTACTTGACAACATTTTGACGAAGAAAATATCCCATTTTCGGAGACTTGAACATTCTTATCAATAAACATATGGTCAATATCATTTGCCAAGTTAGTAAAACCTTCCGCATAACTCCCTGCTCTGATAACACGCAAGTAAGGACTCAGATAGATATCAGTCTGGACAATTTCTATCTTTCTACTCAATAATTTTTGATCGGGATTTAAGCCGACTACTTTCTTAAGACTGTCATTTAGTACGAAGCACAAACGGTCATTGTCCTGCCACATATTTTTTAAAGAAACCAAGAAACGCCAAAGTTGACACGGTAATGATGTATATGCAACAAGGGAATAAATATATGAAGTTGTTTATTTTGGTACTTCCCTGTTTTTTCCTATTTTGATAGATCCATAGCGGAATGTAAAAAAAGCAAAATTAATATGCACTACTTTTCTTTGAAATCTGCCATGGCCTTTCTTAAACATATTTATTTATTTTTTTTGTTAATTTATCAAAAAAAAATAAAATTTACAATTTGGTTTGTTAGGCTCTTGAAAAATGTTTAGAATTAAGGTATCCGATCCATATTAGCCTCAGATTCAATGGAATTGAATGCATAATAGATATGTATGGGCTGAATGATCAGTGTAGTTAGAACTAATTTTCATCTTTTAGTGTAAGAATGTAAGAGTGGGACATGTCCTAATTTTTTACCTTTTCCTGCCCTTGACGAGTTATTTCCCTTTGATTTTACTTAATAAAAATTAATTTTAAAAAATCTGTCAGGTGAAAAAATGATCTCTTATTATTTTTCTATTCCCAATGATCAAATACATCTTTCCACCTCAGCATTTTTGACATTTGAAGTATCTATTTTTTTATCTCAAAAAACTCCCTTCTTGCAATAGACTTCAATGCAATCTTCAATAATTAATTTCTGCTAAGGTAATAAAATTTTTAAAAATTTTCTTGGTATATCCCTTTCTACTCCAAAGGCCTTTCAAATAATATCAGGATATTCTACAAACAATTGATATTTAAGGTTAGAAATTTTGGTCCTAATATGGGTCGGATACCTTAAAAATTAGTTGTACAGATATATGAAACACATTTCAGTATTTGAAGACGTTTAGAAGGACACATGTCTTATTATTAGCAAAAATAACTCTTTTTAATGGCAGTTTACTTGTAATGTGCAGTAATATTAAAGGTATGTTTAAGATTCCTTTTGGAGAACCGAATTGTGATTTACTTTGAATGAAAATTAAGGGTGAAGATTACGAAGGGTGAGTGATCAATCTAAAAAATCAATACGTGTAAAAGACAAAAACACGTGCCCCCTAACAAAAATACTATAGTTAACTATAATTTAACAATAGTGAACTGGTACATTGAAGTTACAAAGTCTTTACTAAAGTAAATCAAAGTTCCAAAAATTGTACTATAGTAAATGAAAGTTTCACCCCCCCCCCCCCCAAAAAAAAAAATTTCCAAAGCATTTACTAATGTAACTTAAAGTTCCAAAGTTTTTACCATAAAGTTAATCAAGTAATTATATTATGTTTTGTCCCCCCCCCCAACCCCCGCCCAGAAAAATTGAAGAAAAATGGGATCCGGTGGTAAGCAGTAGTAGGCATTAACTATCGACCGATCAAACTAACCATCAGCTCAATACTGTGATATGAACATTTCTTAGTCAAAATCAGCGTAAGAACAAAGGCCTGATTATAGTACAATCAGTTCAGCCAAGATACGACCTAATGTTATGTTATATTTTTTTAAGAAAGCAATTTTAACGATTACAGAATTTACACAATCATTGTTATATTAACTTGTCTGTCAGTAGCCTTCTTCGGTTTGAACACTGAACATCCTCGGAAGAAGCTCTTGAAAATCCAAAAAGTTTGAAGGTGCTATACCGTAATTAATAAGCAGGTAATAGAGGAATATTACTACTTAAATAAAGAAGGTTGAGAATAAAAAAAGTTTGTCATATAATTTTTAAAAGTTGTTAGTCCACTACATGCAATATTTACATCAATACTTTTAAGATATTTAAGGATCAAAATAAGAACAATGACCTAAAAATATTTACAGTAAACTGTCAAGACCTTTGTAAAATTCATAGAAAGATGCTAAAATATAAAAAAAAAATGTTAACTCTTTACAAGACACACATTTTGTTGTAGACAAGATACAAAAATCGTGATACTTAAGATGTCATATCTCTTTTTGGTAGAAATTCTGCTCACACATCCTGAAATTCCTAGAAACGTAACTCGAAATTGGATAAAAATTTATAACAATTGAGGGTGAAGAGTGCGAACGATCACAATATGCTGGGATGGTTAAGTATGTGATCCATGAATGGTATTTGCCGAGAATTGGATTTAATATTGATAATATGTATGGCTTAAAGATAAAGTTTTTAAGTTTTTAAAAAACAAAAATGAAATTGGTGGTAAAAAATTGATAAACATTACTTAAACTAATCCATCCAATTCTTACTTACCTAATTAGAAAATTTGATGATGTTTGAGACAAAAATGTTTATTTATATAGAAGTAAAATTGATAAGGTTATTTTTAAAAAAATCCAAAAATAAATTGACGCTGTGTTAAAGGAGATTAAAAAAAGTTTTTTTATTGAAATTTTTTTGTAGTTTGAAATTTTTGATATGAGGAATTGCCTTGGGAATTTTTAATCCACTGTAAGTCACACAGTTCCATTTACTTCCTATTTCTCTATTTGATCCAGAGGAAAATTGCGGATTTTCTTTTTTATTTTTTGTAATATTTTGCATTATTTGTAAAGGAAGAATTGTTTTTAATTTGTTAACCCCCTCTTTTTCTCAATTGTATGTATATAATTAAGACAAAGTTTGTGTAAATCGAATGTTAATTTGTATCAAAAGATTAATGTTTTCATACGTAAATGTTCCTGTGATACAGTGTCACAACAATAATAATGTTGTTAGTGGGCCCCTTTCGTCTAAAAGATCTAAATATGTAATAGACCTGACACACTCTGTGGTGTTTATCATGTCAACTGCAATGGGATAAACATAAAATTGACATATGAATGAGAGTAACAATTAAGGAGGCTGGCGGGTCAAAATTTGATCCCAAATTAACCACCAGATTTAACTTATTTTTTTAGATACGATATATTTAGATCTCAACTATCATTTGGCAAAGAAAAATATTCATATATTTTAGTTTTAAAATTTTATCATTTTGTATATCTTTATATTGAGCTCTCCTTTTAAAGGAGATTGAAATAGTCTAAAATGGCTGCCACCCCCAGGTAGAGTCTATAACATAACCTAGTCTTGGATTCCGGGAATATTATTTCCGGTATGGTTTTATGTAATAGAACACATATACGATCCCGATGCAATATACTTTTGTAAACATGCTGATGTGTGGCAACTAATTTGATTGTCAATCGTTAATCGGAGACATAATATTATGACATCGAAGCGAAAAAATGATTCCACCAAGTTTGTGGTATTTAATAGTTAACATACTAAATTTCATGACCTATTAGTATCACTTCTATACACAAGCATGCCAAAATAGAATTAGTGACCTACTTTAGTATTTGGCATGTGCACGTACTGGAGAATATTATTTACTTGATTAAGTATGTTAATCTACCGAGACAAAAAGAAATTTGTTATAAGGAATCCAGCCCATATAACGCTAGGTAATTAGTCTCTAAATGTGAACCTGGATAAAAGGAATTAGGTCCTAGAAATAAAATAACGTTCAACGAGCAATATATGATGATATAGGTGTTCAACATAACCTAATAAAATGTTCAACTGTGAAATAACTCATTAAAAAAACATTCATCGGAAACTAAAATCCGATACACAGGGAAACCTAATAATCCAGTCATGGTTCAACAGATCCCAGTCATCTAACAGTGTAACCAATCCACTGAACTACATATCCCAGTCACTTTTCAACATTATACAGTCATGGTTGAACATAAGCAAGTCTCTAAACTACTTAACCCAGTCACAGTTCCACATAAACAAGTCTCTAAACTACATAATCCAGTCCCAGTTCCACAAAAACAAGTCTCTAAACTACATAACCTAGTCACGGTTCAATATAAACAAGTCTCTAAACTACATAACCCAGTCACGGTTCTACATAAACAAGTCTCTAAACTACATAATCCAGTCACGGTTCTACATAAACAAGTCTCTAAACTACATAATCCAGTCATGGTTCTTCATAAACAAGTCTCTAAACTACATAACCCAGTCATGGTTCTTCATAAACAAGTCTCTAAACTACATAATCCAGTCACGGCTCTACATAAACAAGTCTCTAAACTACCTAACCTAGTCACAGTTCTTCATAAACAAGTCTCTAAACTACATAATCCAGTCACGGTTCTACATAAACAAGTCTCTAAACTACATAACCCAGTCACGGTTCTACATAAACAAGTCTCTAAACTACATAATCCAGTCACGGTTCTACATAAACAACTCTCTTAACTAAATAATCCAGTCATGGTTCTACATAAACAAGTCTCTAAACTACATTATCCAGTCATGGTTCTACATAGACAAGTCTCTAAACTACATAATCCAGTCATGGTTCTTCATAAACAAGTCTCTAAACTACATAACCCAGTCATGGTTCTACATAGACAAGTCTCTAAACTACATAATCCAGTCATGGTTCTACATAGACAAGTCTCTAAACTACATAACCCAGTCATGGTTCTACATAAACAAATCTCTAAACTATAAAACCTAGTCATGGTTCAACATAAACAAGTCTCTAAACTACATAATCCAGTCACGGTTCTACATAAACAAGTCTCTAAACTACATAATCCAGTCATGGTTCTACATAAACAAGTCTCTAAACTACATAATCCAGTCATGGTTCTACATAAACAAATCTCTAAACTATATAACCTAGTCACGGTTCAATATAAACAAGTCTCTAAACTACATAATCCAGTCAAGGTTCTACATAAACAAGTCTCTAAACTACCTAACTCAGTCACGGTTCTACATAGACAAGTCTCTAAACTACATAATCCAGTCACGGTTCTACATAAACAAGTCTCTAAACTACATAATCCACTCATGGTTCTACATAAACAAATCTCTAAACTATATAACCTAGTCACGGTTCAATATAAACAAGTCTCTAAACTACATAATCCAGTCACGGTTCTACATAAACAAGTCTCTTAACTACATAACCCAGTCACGGTTCTACATAAACAAGTCTCTAAACTACATAATCCAGTCATGGTTCTTCATAAACAAGTCTCTAAACTACATAATCCAGTCATGGTTCTACATAAACAAGTCTCTAAACTACATAATCCAGTCATGGTTCTACATAAACAAGTCTCTAAACTACATAATCCAGTCATGGTTCTACATAAACAAGTCTCTAAACTACATAACCCAGTCATGGTTCTTCATAAACAAGTCTCTAAACTACATAACCCAGTCACGGTTCTTCATAAACAAGTCTCTAAACTACATAACCCAGTCATGGTTCTACATAAACAAGTCTCTAAACTACATAATCCAGTCATGGTTCTACATAAACAAGTCTCTAAACTACATAACCCAGTCATAGTTCTTCATAAACAAGTCTCTAAACTACATAACCCAGTCATAGTTCTTCATAAACAAGTCTCTAAACTACATAACACAGTCATGGTTCTACATAAACAAGTCTCTAAACTACATAACCCAGTCATGGTTCTTCATAAACAAGTCTCTAAACTACATAATCCAGTCATGGTTCTACATAAACAAGTCTCTAAACTACATGATCCAGTCACGGTTCTACATAAACAAGTCTCTAAACTACATAATCCAGTCATGGTTTTTCATAAACAAGTCTCTAAACTACATAATCCAGTTATGGTTCTTCATAAACAAGTCTCTAAACTACATAACCCAGTCATGGTTCTACATAAACAAGTCTCTAAACTACATAATCCAGTCATGGTTCAATATAAACAAGTCTCTAAACTACATAACCTAGTCACGGTTCTACATAAACAAGTCTCTAAACTACATAATCCAGTCACGGTTCTACATAAACAAGTCTCTAAACTACATAATCCAGTCATGGTTCTACATAAACAAGTCTCTAAACTACATAATCCAGTCATGGTTCTATATAAACAAGTCTCTACACTACATAATCCAGTCACGATTCAACATAGACAAGTCTCTAAACTACCTAACCCGGTCACGGTTCTACATAAACAAGTCTAAACTACATAATCCAGTCATGGTTCTACATAAATAAGTCTCTAAACTACATTACCCAGTCACGATTCAACATAACTAACTCTCTAAACAACCTAACCTAGTCATGGTTCAACACAACCAATTCTCTAAACAAGCTAACCCAGTCATGGTTTATAGAACCAACTCTCTAAACAACATAACCCAGTCACAGTTAAACATAATCAAGTCTATAAACAACATTACCCAGTTACGGTTCAACATAACCAACTCTCTAAACAACCTAACCTCGTCACGGTTCAACATAACCAATTCTCTAAACAAGCTAACCCAGTCATGGTTCAATAGAACCAACTCTCTAAACAAACCTAGCCCAGTCACGGTTTAACATAATCAAGTCTCTAAACAACCTAATCCAGTCAAGGTTCAACATAACCAACTCTCTAAACAACATAACCCAGTCAAGGTTCAACATAACCAACTCTCTATTACAACCTAACCCAGACTTTTACCCAGTCAAGGTTCAACATAACCAACTCTCTATTACAACCTAACCCAAACTTTTACCCAGTCAAGGTTCAACATAACCAACTCTCTATTACAACCTAACCCAGTAACAGTTTAACATGACAAAGTCACAAAACAGCATAGCCAAGTCACCAAGAAACACTTTCCGATCATGGAACAAAATATTTGTGTATAATTCTTTTTTCCCATGTAGCTTGAAACACAAGCTTTGATTGTATACAGAGTTGGATGTTAAATTTTGGTTTAAATTAAAGTTTAGAGCTTAGAGTATGATGAACCAAGACTGAATTATGTTGTTTAGTGCCTAGAGTATGATGAACCAAGACTGGATTATGTTGTTTAGTGCCTGGAGTATGATGAACCAAGACTGGGTTAGGTTGTTTAATGAATGTAGTATGTTGATCCAAGACAGGATTATGTTGTTTAGTGCCCTTAGTATGATGAACCAAGACAGGATTATGTTGTTTAGTGCCTGGAGTATGATGAACTGTGACTGGATTATGTTGTTTAGAGCCTGGAGTATGATGAACCAAGACTGGATTATGTTTAGTGCCTGGAGTATGATGAACCAAGACTGGGTTAGGTTGTTTAATGAATGTAGTATTTTGAACCAAGACTGGATTATTTTGTTAAGTGAATGTAGTATGTTGAACCAAGACAGGATTATGCTGTTTAGTGCCTGGAGTATGATGAACCAAGACTGGATTATGTTGTTTAGAGCCTGGAGTATGATGAACCAAGACTGGATTATGTTGTTTAGTGCCTGGAGTATGATGAACCAAGACTGGGTTAGGTTGTTTAATGAATGTAGTATGTTGATCCAAGACTGGATTATGTTGTTTAGTGCCTGGAGTATGATGAACCAAGACTGGATTATGTTGTTTAGTGCCTGGAGTATGATGAACTGTGACTGGGTTAGGTTGTTTTGTGAATGTAGTATGTTGAACCAAGACTGGATTATGTTGTTTAGTGCCAGGAGTATGTTGAACTGTGACTGGGTTAGGTTGTTTAGTGAATGTAGTATTTTGAACCAAGCATGGATTATTTTGTTTAGTGAATGTAGTATTTTGAACCAAGACTGGATTATGTTGTTTAGTGCCTGGAGTATGATGAACCAAGACTGGATTATGTTGTTTAGAGCCTGGAGTATGTTGAACCTTGAATGGATTATGTTGTTAACTGAATGAAGTTTGTTAAACCAAGACTGAGTTATGTTTTTAGTGAATGTAGTATGTTTAACCATTACTGGATTATGCTATTCAGTGACTGGGTTATGTTGTTTAGTGACTGGATTATGTTGTTTAGTGCCTGGAGTATGATGAACCATGACTGGGTTATGTTGTTTAGTGCCTGGAGTATGTTGATCTGTGACTGGGTTAGGTTGTTTAGGGAATGTAGTATTTTGAGCCAAGACTGGATTATGTTTTTAGTGAATGTAGTGTGTTGATCTGTGATTGGGTTAGGTTGTTTAGTGAATGTAGTATGTTGAACCAAGACTGGGTTAGGTTGTTAACTGACTGGAGTATGTTGAACTGTGACTGGGTTATGCTATTCAGTGACTTGGTTATGTTGTTTAGTGAATGAAGGATGTTGAACCAGGAGTGGATTATGTTGTTTAGTGAATGGAGTATAATGAACCGAGACTGGGTTATGTTATTCAGGGACTGGAGGATGTTGAACCATGCCTCGGTTAGGTTGTTTAATGAATGTAGTATGTTGAACCAAGACTGGGTTATGTTGTTTAGTGAATGGAGTATGTTGAACCGAGACTGGGTTATGTTTTCTAGTGAATGTAGTATGTTGAACCATGACTGGATTATGCTATTCAGTGACTGGGTCATGTTGTTTAGTGACTAGAATAGGTTGTTTAGTGACTTGAGTATGTTGAACCATGACTTGGTTATGTTGTTTAGTATCTGTAGTATGTTGAACAGTGACTGGGTTATGTTGTTAAGTGAATGGAGTATGTTGAATAAATACTGGATTATTGTTTTTTAGTGAATGGAGTATGTTGAACCAAGACTGGATTATTGTTTTTTAGTGATTGGAGTATGTTGAACTGTGACTGGTTTAAAGTTTAAAGTAAAGTTTAATGAATGGACTTTTTTTCTGAAGTAGTAAATAAATTATGCATACTTACATCTTCTCTTGATTTCATTTTTTTCTTTTCGTTGTTCCTTTTGTCTCGGTCATATCCCTGATGACATTCAAGGACTCTTTTACCCACAATGATGAAATGGATGGCATCATGTTCAGCATTTCCCTGTGTGTCCACAAATCTAATATGGGCTTTATCAATTCTTCCTACATCTATAGCAATTGCAAAAGAAATTTAAGTGTGTATAAAGTAAATAGATTTTTAAAATTGATAATCTAGAGGAGGGTGGGAGTAATTGGAACGACTTTATCGAAAAACTTTCATAAACACATGTTCAACCTGCATAGTTTCATTTTCCAAGCATACCTCATAGGATATAACCATTGCAGGTCAAACACCATCGTCGCAAGCCACGGGTTTTGTGTCCGTTTGTAGAAATAGAATGGACACAAAACCCGTGGCTTGCGACGATGGTCAAACACTGATTTTAAATGTAACCACCTGACACCATATCCCTATGCTTCCCGTGAGCTAAAGTGTTTACTATTTCTAAAGTATTAAATAAAGCATAATTGGCATTGAATAATAAAATATAGCCACAAGCTCTCACCAACATCTTTTCCAAATTCTTTGGAACTTTTTATACATCGGAACCTGGACGAAGTTGCATAATCATACTCCTGTAACAACTTGTCCAATTTTGTGGAAGATGTCACAAACCCAGAGTGTGATGTTAATTCACCATCAAACAGGTCTTTCCAAGTGTCACTATGGATACGAAAAATAAAAATAATGAAAATTAAATATTTTTTAACACCCTTCCTTTTTTCAAAAAGTAATCAAAATGGGTACCATAGTACCCATATTTTCAAAAAAACTTTATCAAGATGTTAACATTTTTCCTCAATACCGCATATTCACTATATTATACTTCATACAAATTCATACCCTGTTTCTTCGTCTATTTCATGCATCTTCTGAGATGAAAGGATAACGGCATTCAAAAGAGATATGCATATCCCAACCTTTTCCACGTTGGATTTCCCGCCTCAATGTCACAAAAATAAATCGGGTTCGGTGTTCAAGAAATTTATACATGTGAAAACCAAACCGGAAATAACATTCCCGAAATCCAGGACTAGGTTATGTTATAGACTCTACCGCCACCCCCTAGCCTCGTTAAAGAAGAGTAATTTTCAGTCTCCATTTCTATTGAAGAAGCAGTGATCTGTGATATTCAAATGACTATTTCTACTTTCATCATTATGAATGGCGGTAAAAAGTGACAAAAGCAGTACGTTTGTTAACTATATAATATTTATAATTTTTAGGAGTCATTCTCCCCATGAATTTTACATATGAAAGTTTATGTCGCCTAGTTACAAATGTTTGCTCATGATCAGCTGACCCACTGAAGTACATGTACGTTAGAATGTCTTTTAAGATTGTACTGACATTTTAGCTTTGTCAGAAAAATCAATGGAAACTTGTGAAACTTGTATTAATATATATAGAAGAACAAGCTTACGGGAATTGTTCGCCAAGAGTTCAAATAGTATAAGAAATGAAATGTCTTTTTTCTCACTTGCTGTTTTGCTATATACGTGCTCTATGATAAAAATACTCTACGTTAAAGTGTGACTTTAACTTTTCAATCGTCGATTTTCTATAATAATGGAGCAATATTCCTTCATCACCTGCATACGGGGTTTATATCTCTCCGCTGATTCGATATGAATTTGAATGTGAACATACTTATATGGGATTTTGATATAATTAATTTTCATGTCTTTATAATTATTTTGTCATTTTGCATCACAATGTCACAAACAGCTGATTTCCATGCATTAGATATTAATCATGATGGAAAATTATGCATAGAGAACTCGATTATGCCAGCATAGTTTCCTTGATGTAGATCAATGTGTATCATACATGAACAATTTGACTTTTTGATGTACATGTAACTGATAATGGACACTCGAACTACAAATCGACTTAAACTCTAGATCTCTACTTTCTTTGAAACTCTTTTGCCATTCAAAAGGGATCATGTGACTGTTCTTTTTTGAATTTTATTAAAACCCTAGGCTAGCTTTTCTAGAAGTTATTATAGGAATAGATGTTTATGTTAACATGCAAGTTACCAATTTTCTAAAGAGAATCTAATCAATTTTTTGGTAAACGCTAACACGATTACATGGCTTATCACAAGTGCGATGCAATGTGGCAACGCACTTTGAAAAAATTACGCACTTTGAAAAAAATTTTCAAGGTGCGTTAAAATTAGGACAAAATCAACGCACTTTGAAAAATTTTTTCAAAGTGCGTTAAATTTGGGACCAACTCAACGCACTTTGAAAATTTTTTTTCAAAGTGCGTTAAGAGTCTACATCAATATATTTCACCATGGAGACACTTAACGCACTTTGAAAAATCATATTTTAGTCATCGAAATATTTTATTTGTTATTTATCTTTCAAAAAACTAAGCCTAACCCTAACCTCAAAAATGAAAAAATGAATTGATTTACTCCCGTAGAAAAGAGGTCTTAGAGGAGAAGACGGGTATAAGATCCCTATAAGTCCAAATCTTTTATCTTTCCATTACATAGGTGTCGGTAACAAACAGGGGGGGGAAGCAATAAACCTAAAAAGGGTACGCTGCATTTTCAATGCTGATACGATGAAACGTTATATATCTTTCCAAAATAAGTGGGTGCTTAGCCCCCTCCATCCCCTCCCCTTGCCCTTCGCCCAGTCTCGATGTCTATGCTATACTCAAAGCATTCATATAATTATGTATTTACCTAACTGGTATGACGTTGAAAACTTAATAATAAAAGAGTTAATTAAAACAGATGAATACTAGAAATTTTAAGTACAATAAAACGTATGAGAGATAAAGAATTTTCATAGTTTTGAACAATCAAATTGGCCCCTTTTTATCATGATACATGCTAAGTTGCGTGAAGCTGTCCTCTGTTAGTGCCCCCCTATACACCTTTACATCTACTTATCAAAGACTAGAATTAAAAAAAGAAGAAGAAACGAATTAATGAACTTAAAGAATCGTCACTCTTTTTTTCACGACCCTTTAATTTTCCCTTTTATTTTATCAAAACCTTAAATATATAAAACGTCAAAATCTCAGGTCCTACAGTGATTTTATCATAAAAATGTTATCAAACCTGGATCTGTTATTTATCATACCGATTATTTGAAGGAATATTGACCAATCTTTACATATTTTTCAAAGTGCGTGAATATGGTTGATATTAATGCACTTTGAAAAAAAATTATTTTTTTCAAAGTGCGTTAGCTTGGTCCCAAATTTTAACGCACTTTGAAAAAGTTTTTCAAAGTGCATAATTTTTCAAAGTGCGTTGTAACAATGCAACATTATTATTATGACATGCTACTTATTAATGTTGACGTGCGAAATATTCATGCGGACAAGCAAAATTATATATGTGAACATGTCATATACGCTGGACAGGTGAAAGTTTTTAAATATATAACTCCAGGGATTTTCATAAAATAAGTGTATTGAGGCAAAAGGAAACGGTCGTTGTACATGTCATGCTTTATAAAACTAAACACAGGTAGCGTCTGGAGGTCATATGATGATTTTTCATTATTTTTTTTTAAACTTCTTCATTTATTTTTTTAATTTTTTTTGGGGGGGGAGGGGGGTTGTTTAGAGCTAAAATTTTTAAAGCTGGTTCTACTTGTGTGGTTTTATTATTTTTTTTATTAATTTGGTAGGCACCGACTTTAATCTATACATGTAAAGTATTGATTTTATGGCATCAATCTGCGTATTTTTGACATCCCCGAATAACTTAACAATTAAAAAAAGTCCTTTTTCTGTGTGTTTATATTAACAATATTATTCTCTTCATCACATACTAGTTGTATATAATTTAATTTAACAAAACGTCTATTGTAGCATTTGTATAGTAAAAAAGATCTTTTCAACAATTTTTTAAATGCGTAAAAACTATTATTCATACAAATCAATAGTTAATGTATTTGTTTGGTGATTATTCTTCTATCACTTAGGCAATAGATTTCTATGAAACTAAACAACGTTGTATGTTAAAATCAGAGTAGACTACATATCATATGTAAAACTTTTGAACATTAGAATTTTTTATACAACTAGGCCCAAAAAGGCACATTTATTGATCAATACATATTTTAAAAAGTTAGATGCATAAAATTAGCATTTATATGCAAGAGGTCATATGAGAAAACAATTTTTATAATTCAACTGCATGGAATTCATATATATGATTCTGAAAGGGTGATTGTTATACTTACATCACTTCCACATTTTAGAAAATCACAGATATGTATTGAAAATGTATCCCAGTCTTTATTGAAATTTTAAAAGAGTTTAGCTAAAACATTCTAATATTGTTTCTCATTACATATCTCATTTTCCATCTACACAATTTTATAAGATATTCATATGATATATGCTTAGTAACTAAAGGTACAATGATTTATTTGATAAGATGGTCATCCTAATTATATTTTAAAAATGTTGATTTCATTCCTTTGTATACACATCACAAACTTCACAATAAAGTCATTATATATTATTTCATCATAAAATAGATATTATTTATCAATCAACTGTTGGTCCCGAAAATAAAATATATACGAAAAGGAAAAACTTCTATGATATTAATATTCATTTTTTGGTCATAGTTGTGAGCATCATCGTTTTGGTTTAAAGTTAAGTAATTATTTTCATTGAATAACTAACTACAAGGTTGTTTTTAACAAATCACAATCGATTCTCCTCCACTTTGTAAGCAACTGTCTGTGCTCTTCCTTATTTATCCCCTAGAATAAATAATACAAATAAAGATCCTAATGTGAATACTTTACAAAGGTCTGAAAATTGTGACGATTTTGCTTTCAATATTTTGAATTTGAGAGCTAAATTATCCATTATGCTACATGATTGTATATATTACATCGTGAATTTGAGATGTGCACTGAACATATCATTAGCAATTTTTTTCTCTAAATGTTTGTTTAATTCATTTATGATAAACACTTTTTTACTCATCTCAATGGAAATGTAATGATCTGATTTGAAAGCAAGTAAATTCTTCTGGCAGCCTTTATATAGTGATACAGGAATATATAAAGTTATATTTGAAATTATTTCACTAATTGCTTTGAATTCTTACGCATCTGGCGTCTTTCATTAACACAAACTCCAAAAGGTTCACAATCCCAATGCTGAAAAGTATGTTTAATTGGTTCCCCGCAGTTACGCATTTTAACGCATATACCATTTCCTATTTCTAACGCAAAATCACGCATTTACCGTTTCCCCGCAATCACGCATTTTTACGCACTTTAAAAAGTTCATTTAATCTTCATTTTATTGCCAAATTCCTACTATTTTATACTTGCTTGAATCTCATAAAATAAGAAAATTTATTTTCTAATTAAAATATTATTTCAGAATATTATTTAGGGTAAACTTTAGAGAAATTTTTACCCCGCTATAAAGTGCTTGCAGGGAAATGGTGAAGTAATATTTCTGTGATGCGAGGATTCAATGTACGTTGCATAGCAATTCTGTAAGTTGTAAAGAGTTAAACTTTAAATCAATGTCAGTTTTAGCACATTTAAGTTTGTAACATTTTATCTGTACAAATAATTGGACTTTAAGATCACCCTCGTTCTTAATGTTGAAAATGTAATCAATAACCTGGATTTGTATCAAAACATACTTAAAGATAACTAAATGCGATGCAGTAAATTAAAAAAATATTGATCAAAGGTATCTTACCCATCTGCAGTCGTTCCTTACAATAGAAAAAAAAACTAAAAGAATTTAGTGTTAAATTGATGAATACGTTGTCTCTTTAATCATGCTCTAAATATTTTAAGGATTTAATAAGCATAAATTGAATTAAAAAACACCTAATCGTCTTCTTGTTGTACATGTATCATATTATATAAAAACAATTTATATGCATGTAATAATTTTTACCGAATAAAGAATCTAATCTTATATATACACACAATTTGTATTTATATTGCTTTAACATTATTTATAACACATTCTCTCTTTGCTAAATTTCTTTTATTTGATATTTTCGTATCAAAATATCGATTTTAAAATATCGTTTTAAGAATCAGATTCAATCAAATCAATGTAGATGTTTTGATGTAAAACAATGATAAATATTTGCTTATGAAGTATTGGTATATGAAGTGGGTGAAGATAACACACAACGATCAGATAAAATGTATTTTAAAAATATCTAAAAGACAAAAATTATATAAAAAGACAAAAGTGTGCTGAGGGCAAGAAAACGGAAAATTAGAAATGGAAATTTAACAACATAGAGACGTCTTCCTATTTAAAGATTCTGAAATGCCTATCGATCTGATGCTTTTAAATCATAGAAATTGTCTTATTTAAAGACCATGCATTTACATACCGGTAAAAAGAATCCATCTACTAAATGGTAATACTATGAAATAAATAGAGCATATGTAATAAGAGGCCCAAAAGCCACAGCGCTTACCTGAGCAACTGGCTAGATAAAAGCAAAAATCAGTTCAGTATAAAAAAAAATACAAGATTTAAATATTCTTATACTAGTAAAGTGGGTTCAGTGAGGGAGGGTATTTGAACAAACTTAAATATATACAGGGGATGCTTTTTAATTAAGATGATACATGATAAATTTGCTGTTTGTAACATGACTTTTTTTTAATATAGCCTTAAATATTATATTCACAGTCAGTTCTTGAAAAATTATGAAGGTATTTATGAATTGAGAAGATATTAAGATCTCAAGTTACAACGTTCAAGTATCAAAACGACATTATTTTAAGAATTAAAGTAAATCTACAAAGACAATTGAATTTTTAGATAACAATGACAAAAAGGTGGAATAAAATATATTTAGGTGTATAGATAGAGGATATTCAATGTTTTGTAGTTGAATATGGAATTTATTTCACGAGTGGGACAGGATTTTTGATATTTTCACGAGTGCGAAGCACGAGTGAAAATATCAAAAAATCCTGTTTCACGAGTGAAATAAATTCCATATTCAACTACAAAACATTTAATTTTCTGTTTATTACATTTTTAAAAAAAAATTCTTTGATTTTTCCTTTCTCTCTGTTTTTTTGTAATACTGTCATAGACTCGTGACGTCATAGTTGAGCAGTTGAGACGTCATAGCGATGTGAGGTGAAAACACTGTAAACATGAATTTAGCAACATATGTTTGGTAATTTTGACAGTTTTATTCGTCGTCATCTATCTTATATTAGGTCAAGGGAGATTTTCTTTACAGCAATCTTCGTTATGGGAAGGGAAATCGAGAGTTTTCCCGCACTTCTGATATTCGTCACACTGTGACAGGATATCATTTTGATATCCTTTCACAGTGTGACAGGATATCATTTTTATTCAATGAATAAATTACAGTATTTCACGGGTAAAATTGTAATAATTTTGTATATATACATAAATCTGGCCTTTGGTTATAATTTTTTTAATTGTAAATTTAAGGCACTTAACATTTTTAATTGTACCTTTAGATTTATCAGAATTGACAACAGGTATCTGAGTATTGAGAACATTACAATCACAAAAAGCAAAGTTGACTTTTTTTCTTTATTTGTTTTTAATTCAGATGTGATACAGTACGTTCATATATATATATATATATATATATATATATATATATATATATATATATATATATATATATATATATATATATATATATAAAATACATGGTTACTGTCTTGAAATATAAGCGATATTTGGGCGAGGGTAAGAAAACGTGATAGAGGGCGAGGCTTGCCGAGCCCTCTTACGTTTTCGACCCGAGCCCAAATATCGCTTATATTTCAAGACAGTTATCATGTATTTTGTTTATCCTGCAACAAAATTTTACATCTGAGCGTCCAAAACAAGCTAATTCTGACAGATTTAGGCACATCTCTGCAGTTGAAACTGTGACGCCATGGCGTAAACATTGGAATATACATGACGTCACAATGCTTTTAGAACGTCGGAATACATGCACGAGGCTTTATTAGGGCAGTGACCGGATAAAGCTTTGGTTTATTAGGTTACCTTTATTTGGTCAATGCAAGGGGTAGTTGCAGGATAAATATATATATATATATGAAAGCTCGTCTCAAAGGCCTAACTTTGATCGAATAAACCGTTACAATATAATAGAATGGTATGTTGATAAAAGCTCTCTAGTTGATAAAAATACAAATCTCACCAGTCTATTTGGAACTCACCTTAGATTATCAGAGTCTGAAAGCATCTATGGGTTTGTAGAATTCCTGCGTTATTTGGTTGCTAACTTTAGTTTTTGTAATCTGACCGAACAAAAGTCTAGTAGCTCTTTATTTAATGTATATAATGCCATTACAATTGATTTAAGTAACAACTTCTTAACCACATGGAAAATGATATCATACACAAGTGCTCTATTTACATCAATATTTGATCATATCATTGAATTACACTCTTGATAACAGACAGTCAGAGGCTCGCTTGCAGTATTTAGATCTTTCTTACAACAAGATTATCAGTATCAATGATGGAGATTTGGAGGATCTACCAAATCTTCTGTATCTTATTGTTCATGAAAATCATTTGATACATAGCCAAGAGCAAGCTTTTGATAAATTAACTAAGCTAATACATTTAGATTTGTCAAATAATAATCTACGAAATCTAAACCGTGGTCATTTCATGTATCTATCAAGATTGCAATATCTCAACATACAGAATAATGATGTTAAATTAGTGGAGGGAATGTTTGACAGTCTTATAAATATCCTTTATTTTCAGGCTGATTCTTACACCCTCTGTTGTGCACAACCTAAAGCTGTCAGCAAGATTCAGTGTGTAGCTTCAGTGAATGAAATATCCTCCTGCTACAATTTGATATATTTACATACATTTTGTATATTACTCTCCTTGCTCTGTTTGGGAATATGTCTGCTATATTTTACAGACTTCATCATGTAAAAAAGAAACCAGTCACAACGTTTGACATTTATTCTTTAAATCTGGGTCTTGCAGACTTCTTTATGGGCGTTTATCTTTACATTATAGCCGGGGCTAACATAGCGTTCAGCGGTCGTTATGGTTTTGAAGATTTCTCATGGAGACACAGTCCATATTGCATTTTTGCTGGTGTCCTGGCTACTCTTTCCAGCGAGGTGTCTGCTTTTTTAGTACTTTTGATCACTTTTGACAGAATACTTGTTGTAAGATTTCCATTTTCAATGCTCAAGATAAGGATCTTAGTATCAAAACTCGATTCCAGCTTTGTATGGACTATTGCTCTCCTTCTGTCTTTAATACCCCTTACTGGAATTGAATATTTTGATGACCTTTATTCTAGTTCCAGGGTATGTATTTTTTTGCCTTTACCTATTCTTTGAGAAGCGGGATGATTTTATTTGTTGGAGCAAACTTTGTCATCTTTATTGCAATACGCATCGGATAATTTCTAATATTTACGGATGTTGTTCGTTTGAGAAAGAAAATGGCATTGCACTCATTTGGTCAGCAGAGAAGACGAGAAATAGGCAAAGAAAAGACTTTAATAATAGTTGCAGTGACAGATATGCTTTTTTTTACTTCCGGTAATGAAATGAAAATCATTCAACCGTTAAATTACTTAGCAAAGTAAAAGATGTCCTTACTTTTTTGGTACATAGTAACTGTAAATATATTACATTTGGCGCGTACGATATTTGGCGGAAATTCAATTTTCAACAAGTTAGCGCAGATTTGATTTAGTGCTGTCTGAATTTGCTAGTTATAAAAATTAATATACAAGGTATTTAGCGATGAACTTGAATTAGCAGACTCTGCTTTCCGCCAAAACACCGCTAAATGTAATACGTTTTCATTAAATCCCGCATATAATTTTCACCCTAAAATTAAGGTGTTGCGTTTCTATTGACTGTGAGTATACATTTGTGTAATCAAGAGCAGTCAGCAGTATCATTAATTATCAATCAGACGTATTTGGGGACGGGGGCTAAATTTCTACTATGGTAATTATCATATCCTTGGATTTTATATGATATTGTTTCATATCTTTTACGTTTGTTTTAAGGTATGTCACTCATCAGCTTTTAAGAATAGTTCAACCAGATCCTCTTCCTTCAAAACTATGTATTAAAATTCAATTTTTATAACATACATGTATATATTTCAAAATGTCTCATTCTCAGGTGACCACAACAAATTTAGACAATGAACATACAGGATAAGTTACAAGCATATATTGAAATGAATAAGTGTAACAATTATCTCCATTAATAAAAATTAATGAACATAATTAAAAATTTCAAACGGTATAGTTCTTTTCTCAAGCATTTTCCTTTCAAAGGTAGCTGCTATGCAAGAAATCTATGCTTAGTTTTACTTTACTGGTTCGTAAATGCATAAAATGAAAAGAACATCATCATCTAAACTTTCGAAGCTTTTGATTTGATGTTTTACATAAAAAAAGCATCGTGATACTCTTTTTTCCCCAGAAGTTTTCACATATTTTTTATAAGTCAAGTGACAACTGAAAGTACAAATCAGGGTGTTCATATATTCATATTAAAGTAGCCGTAGCAATATCAACTAGGAGAATTGTATTTTCGTATAATGAAATAACTTATACATAAAGTTGTTTTTTTTCTAAACCAGGCTAAAGCTATAAATAGATAGAGTGTTAGTTTGTAAAACTGTTTTTTTTTTAGACAAAGAAAATATGGAGGATATCTTATCATTATTATTATGCCTGGTACATGCAGACAGCTAACTGAATATAGGCAACACTGTAATATTATACATGAAGAAAAGTCACACAAATACATGTTTTATTTCCTCTAGTGTGTGAATCATGTAAATACAGCACACGTGCATGCGTATGCCTAGAGAATGTGTATCATGGTAAAAAAAAAACTACCAAAAAAAAACAAAACAATTGCAAACGAATAAAATACCCCAAAAAATAGTTATAATAAACAGATAAAGTATTTAAACACAAAAAGGTATTACAAATTAATGAACATAATAGTTTGTCAAAATTTAAAAGATGTTTTGATTTTTAAGAAAAGAACTTTTATATACATTGAGACTTTACAAGATATATTTAAATAATGTAACAATACATGCAGCTAAGACATTACATAAAATGACTCACAAAGTGGATTTGGACACTCAAAATAATGGATGAGTAAAGATTTAGAACAAAAATAACGCAAAAATTTGTGTTTTAATTTTTTTTTCGCTAACTAATCTAAATATCTAATCTTAAAAATATTATTCCTCCTCTTCTTTAGTCCAATGCCTTAAATTAACGCAAACTTAATATCGCATTTAACTAAGGAATATGTCAATTCATTCATAAGTTAAGTTTGTCAGCGGAAACATAAATATTCAAGGTTACTTTTCTCTAAATTCTAGCGCTATCTCTGTGACCTGCAACATTAAAATAAATGTATTACATGTATTCTGGTTGTAATATCTTATACCAACAAGTTTTGTTTCATCTTTGCCCATCAAATAATCAGATGTGATCTTAACACACGTCATTCTTCAAAATTCTGAATTAATTAAACATACGTTAGCTTGCATTGATTCAAAACTTCTAGATCCTTAAGGTGTGCATACTGTAAGAATACCTTGTTTACCTGTAAGGTGTTCTTGCCGCTGTATATGTCTGTATATGTAAACTGTAGTGTATCCCATATATCCAACCCAAAGAAGGTGAGATCTGTGATCATAACTCAAGCTGTATGGACATCCCATTCCTTGTTTTTTTGTCAGTAGCACTGCCAGAAACTGACCATCCTTATCAATCATCTGTACTGTCTCTGTGTGAATATCACACACCAGGATGTGCGAAAGAGCATCTGTACAAATTCCTTGTGGTCTAAAGTTCGACCCTCGTGGATTTCCTTTGTAGGAGAAGCGATGTGCTCCAACAGAATCTGTTACCACTAAAACACCTACGGTTAAGGAATTATCAGTCAAATTAGAAACAACCACATCTCCATTTTGGTTTTCTGTGATATACCTGGGATTAAAATAGAGTTCCTGGCCGTGCTTGTGTTGCAGTTGTTGTCCGTCACTGCTGTACCTGCCTACTTTGGCTATATTTGTATCCCTTTGCCTCATCCCGATAAGAAAATCTCCATTTAACAAAGAGCAATAAATACTATTAGTTATCCAGGTTCAATCAAGGGTGTACGGGGATTTACCCCGGGTTTTATTCCATACACCCTGAGGCCGCAGGCCGAAGGGTGTATGGAATAAAACCCGGGGTAAATCCCCGTATACCCTTGATTGAACCTGGATAACGAATTTATTTCCTTTTTACCCCCAAAATGCTTTGTAAACATCAGAGTGTGTCTTAATCTATGGATTAGATAACTACGTACAACAATGCATTGTGACGTCAAGTTTTAGTATTTACACCCGGCTCAAGTCGGGTGCACGGATATTTACACCCGACTTTGTAACCAATCAAAACTCGTGTTACAAGCTAGATAGGAAATAAAGTTTGGTATCCAGGGTTCTATTATCTTCATTATTGTAGACGTAGTTTCATTGTTTAATTAGAGTTTCTTAATGCTAAAATTTTCATCTATGTACACAAGATTTCCTTCTCTAGTAACTGTGTGAACACCACTGTTTTTACATTTATCTTTTAGAATAAATAAATTTTCACCTGCTGTGTCTGTCAACTTTAAATTGTACCAACTGCTGACCCAGGCAATGTCTCTTGTCAAACAGGAGATATGAAGAATAACATCAAGAGCCCGTGTAGGTCTCGCTTTGAAAGATTTCTTTAACTCTGGTGGAGACATCACTCTCAACAGCTGATCATTTCTTACTTCTCTTTTTCTTGACTCTGTAATTTGGATTAATCCTAGGCAATTTAAAACACTATCTTTGTTGATTTCCTCACTTGGGATGTGAACGTTTACAATCAATGCACTCGGAGTGTCATTTATTTTGAAAGCAGAGTTTTTCTTAAAGACTTTAAGAAACTTTATTGCTCTGTTTGCTGACAGTTCAGATCTAGTTACATGTTTTTGTAAGTATCTAATGTGTCTCCTTTGATGTTTCTCGTTAGACTTTATGTATGGTATCATTTTCTTTATACCCTCTATGATAACTTTTATCTGATGCTTCAGCCTTTCAGCTTTGAAAACAATACTTTTTTGGATTTTGGATATTTCAATTTGACAAGATATAAAATCACGGTTGATTTCTGCCTGGATATAAAAATTATGCAGAATGATCTCACTTTTTAGATGAAGAATTCTTCCCTGATTTTGTTCCCGGTAAGATTCATAGACCGACTTTAGATCCTGAGTTTCGTGTATTAGGTGCCCTGCACAGTCAGAACAAAGAGGAAGATTACAAGTTAGACACCACATATCACAGATCATGCCTGGGTGTCTCTCACAAGTCTCCAGTAACATAATGTCTCCATAATTTAAGCTATCAATCACTACATCATGGTGTTTTGTGTCGAAGTCTATCACATGTTCCTCCTTACAGGGTACACACAAATCTTGTTCACATGTCCTACAGTAGTATTCTGCATTGCTCTTACATTGAGAACACCCTGGTAGTTTTAACTCTGTTGAGAATGATTTATGCATAATATTGATTGGTTACATAAAGTATATTTTTAAAAAAAACTTAACAACCGTTTTCTTCATTTGCTTTTTCATGCCATGGAACAACCTACAAAGAAAGGAGACGAGGAGTCATGGGAATTATCCATCAAAATATAATTTTTCAATTAAAAATTCTTATATATAACTGTAATGTTTTTTTTAATAGTGCCAATGCAATTTTGAGTACATTTACAGTCAAAACTGCCATAGCGTCCCACTGTATTAAGCGACTCACTGCCATATGTGACCGTAAAAATTCCCCCCAACGCTTTTCCCTATATTTTCTACCTGTATTAAACGACCACCTGTCTAACACGACCAAGGACTGTGACTTTCCTGACCATTGTATGAAATTTCAATCAATTTCACCTGAATTTAACGACTACATAATTTCTGATTCCTACTTTCGATTTCGGTCGAGCATGCTTCGTTTTTTTGGTTCAAAACAACTACAGACATGCTTTTATTTCATTTTATAATTATATAATGCAAGTTTTACGAATAAAATAAATTTATGAAAATATATCTTTACTTACGCTTTGATATCTTTTGGATAAACATTAAAATCTAAAACATAATCATCATGTTTTTTTCTGTCCAGTGATTGAGCGCCATTTTGAAAATAGACGTGTAACAGGAAAGGAGAAAATGTATGGCTGGACCGGGAATCGAACCCGGGACCCCTGCAACACTAGTCAGGTGCTCTACCAACTGAGCTATCCAGGCCGATATCCACGGCCCTAACCATTACATTCCTCCCTCCTTAAAGGTCTTTGGCCCTCCAAAGACCCCAACCCAGGCTCATCCCTGGCAGGTCTTTCACCTGTCAATTCCAGGGCATGGCACGGCACCAAATCTGTAACAGGAAAGGAGAAAATGCATGGCTGGACCGGGAATCGAACCCGGGACCCCTGTATCTCTAGTCAGGTGCTCTACCTACTGAGCTATCCAGGCCGATATCCACGGCCCTAACCATTACATTCCTCCCTCCTTAAAGGTCTTTGGCCCTCCAAAGACCCCAACCCAGGCTCATCCCTGGCAGGTCTTTCACATGTCAATTCCAGGGCATGGCACGGCACCAAATCTGTAACAGGAAAGGAGAAAATGTATGGCTGGACCGGGAATCGAACCCGGGACCCCTGCAACACTAGTCAGGTGCTCTACCAACTGAGCTATCCAGGCCGATATCCACGGCCCTAACCATTACAGACGTTTGAGGTCGATCCCGATATCATTTCATTGCTATGAGGGCCAAATGGATATTCAGAGCTTTATAAATTATAATCCTTGTAAACATTGTTATTTTTATTATCGAAGGTGATTTTCCGTGGAATGTTTCCACGATCTACCTATGGATTTCTTCTTATCGATAACGTAACAATCACTGACGGAGAATGCGGTAAATAAACTATAAAAAGCTTATGATACTTACTTTTTTCATAGTTATATAATATAAATTTAAAGACAGGATTATATTTGTTGTTTCTGTTTCATAACAAAAAAGTGCAGTCTTAGTGAATTCAAATGCAGTGATTGATTGATTGTATACTGTTTAACGTCCCTCTCCAGAATATTTTACTGATATGGAGACGTCACCATTGCCGGTGAAGGGCTGCAAATTAGGCCTATGCTCGGCACTTACTGCCTTTGAGGGATCTTTATCGTGCCACATCTGCTGTGACACGGGGACTCGGTTTATACGGTCTCATCCGAAGGACCGACCCATTTAGTCGTCTTTTACGACAAGCAAGCGGGTACTGAGGACCTATTCTACCCGGATCCCCACGGGGCTTAAAGTGATGTGTAGTAGGAAAGGAGAAATGCACGAAGAAAATACATGGCTGGACTGGGAATCGAACCCGGAACCTCTGCATCACTACATGTAGTCAGGTTCTCTAACCACTGAGCTATCCAGGCCGATAGCCACGGTCCTTAAAGCCTGAACTTCTACATTCCTCCCTCCTTAAACAGTCTTCGACCTCGAAGACACAAGTTCTAGGGCCCTTCAAGGAATTACTTGTTTACACATATACTGTAATCTGAAAAACCCCCCCCCCCCCCCCCACTGAAGTTGCAGTATGTACATGTCCAAGCTACGACGATTTATTAAATCGTACAGTCAAACGATTTATTAAATTGTACAAACGATTTATTAAATCGTACAAACGATTTTTTAAAAAAAATTCTACATTGTTAAAATGGCACTAATACGCCGTCGTACCAAGCGTATCATAATGTAAACATTTATTTATTCTTAAGCATGGCTACTGATTACTTTGAAAGTACAAAATATTTATATACACCCAACAGAATAAGACAAGGGCCAACTGGAAAATCTAATTCTTTGCAACAAATTTTGTAAAGAAGGCGGAAACAAAAAGTAAACTATTAAATCTTTATAATAAACATCTTAACAATATTTAACTGTCAAAACAACAAGAATTTTCATCAATACAGGATTTCAAGCTAAATAACAATCGTGTTTCAGTGTTTTAATCAGCCTGGGAAGTCCAAATTTTATTTTCAGTATCTTGTATCGCCACCTCTCGCCTTAATTACTTCCCTACATCGAATTGGAAAAATGTTGAGTAAATTTCGGAAGTAATCCTGTTGAATCCTTGACCATTCCTCAACGAGAGCAAACTCAAGTTCCCAGAGCGTGTTGGTTTTGCCTTTCTAAAATTTGCTTCTGGAGCATGTCCGATGCATACTCTAATAGACTAAGGTCAGGTAATTTTGCTGGCCAATCCATCATTTGGATTGTTTCTTCTTCTAAGTAATGGCGGACCTCTCTCGCACGATGGGCCTGGTATTGCCATCCATTAAAATTAAATTTGCACTAGTGCCACAAGCCGTAAGGCCTAATAATTGGTGCAAGGATCGATATCTCATCCCTGTAACAAACACCTGTTAGTGATCCATTCCTTATGACATAAAGGTCTGTGGAGCCATCGTAACTGATACCTGCCCAAACCATGACTGACCCACAACCAAATTGAATATGTTCAGTGATGAAACAGTCCTTAAATCTCTCCTTCGTACACGCCTGTGACCATTATACCTGACAGAATCTGGATTCATCAGTCGATAACACTCCTTGGATATGATGATGGTCCCAGTTGGTAGTCTTGAGCAAACAGGAGGTGACGGTTTCGATGTTCCACAGTTAAGATGGGCACACAGAAGGTCTTCTGGCACGTTATCCCGCATCATGCAGTCTGTTACGCAAGGTTTGTGCGGAGATCCATCTACATGTTGCTAGAGATAGCTCATCCCTGTTCAGAGCAACAGCTGAAGACATTCGGTTTCTCTTGGCAAGTAGTAATATTTGTCTATCTTTGCAAGTTGTACTTTTGGGCGACCACTTTTAGGTCTCCGTTTGACGCTATTTGTCTGTGCGTATCGTTCAGACAAATGTCTTTTTACAGAATGACAAAAACAAAGTTGTGCACCAACATGACGTTGTGAACATCCAGCTTCAATCATCCCTTGAAGCTTCCGTCAGATGTCTTCTTTGAGACATGAAAACTTATTAATGGCAAAATGTAACTAATATACTTTACAAAAATCGAATTCTGTTCCTTTTGGAGTTTGTCAGTGAGTAAACAAGACAGCCAATATCACAGGAATGTTGATAAAGCTAAACGTTCAATAAACCAAAATCGCAGAAAATGAGTACAAATCAAAAGTGTGTTTAAATAACAATCTATAAAAAATTATATAGAAACCCAGAAAAAACAAGTGCAACATTGAATTGTTATAGTAAAAACTTTCAAAAAGTAAGTGACCCTTAACTTTTTTTGATAAGTATATATTCATTACACAGTCGATTTTTGAAAAATTAGAAAGGAATTTATGAATTGAGAAAATGTTAAGATTTTAAGTTACAAAACGACAATTACTTAAGAATAAAGAAAATCTACAAAAAACTGGAATTTTTAAATTACAATGACAAAAAAGGGGATAAAATATATTTAAGTGTATAGTTTTTACATATACATACATAAATCTTGACTTTGGATACAAATTTGTTATTTGTATTTTTTCTAGCATATTCTAATAATCTTTCATTTTAAAAACAAATGTGACATTTCAGTATACATTTTGTTTTACTAATAATTTTATACAATTCAATCGTTTAAGATGCACAATCATAACTCTCAGAGCTCACATACTTGAAATGTTTTCACGTTTTTTCCAGACTGGAATATCATTAGATCATCATGCAGGATACACGAAAGCTGTAAGCTATTAAATAAAACTTTGCCCCAAAAAGAGGACAGTCCTCAGAAAACAGAAAAGAATTTAGGCCAATATTTCATCTTTCCATTCATCAGTGTAAACAGAAGGACCACTGTCTATCGAATTCTTCAGATACCCGTGTCATATATTGCCTCTGGTTGTCTCTGCAATGGTTTGTCTGTGAACTTCTCTTCTGACAATGTTCCATCTTATACTACTTTTATAACGTGTCATGATCTTGTTCAAGAAAACATGGAAATAACCAGGGAAAGGTTTCCTAATGTTAAGGCACTTAACATTTTTAATTGTACCTTTAGATTTATCAAAATTGACAACAGGCGCCTGAATAATAAGAGCATTGATTATTTATTTTATTATTATCATTTATGAATTCTTTGAAAATCTAATACAAGAACCACTGACCCAGGGGCCAGAAATTCACAATTTTGGAAGAGACTTCCTTGTTCGTGATAACTATGTACGTGGTTAGTTAGTTTAAAATACAGGAGAAGAGAAGATTTTCAAAGAAATGATGTATTTTCACTACTGTAGATCACTAAATTTTCGCGACACATTATTTTCGCGACATAGTCATTGAATCCTGATTAGCGAGACAAAATTTTCACGAGTTGTGGTTATTGCTCTATATATTCTTAAGGAATACTATTATACGCGAGAATTAAATTTTCGTGAGTACACTTTCTCGCGAATATAAAGTAATTTACAGTATATAATTTATATAGCCCTGCCCTAGCACTAGATCCTCTCACCCTTGGGCCATGAAATTCACAAGTTTGGAAGAGCTAGCTTTATTCAAGATAACTATGTACTTGGTTGGTTTATTTAACGTCAATGAATAGGAAAGAATATCAAAGAAATAATGCATTTTCCCTATAATCTATTTAGGCCCACCCTAGCACTAGAACCCCTGCCCAGGGGCCATGAATTTCACAATTTCAATTCTATCTGGATATTTTGCGAGCCTGTTTTTTATGAGATGCGGCGTACAGTCGCTTTAAAAAAAATCGTTTCCTTTATTTAATGATATTGTTTATCTTTATTCAATAATGTCGTTTTCTTTATTTATTTAATTCGTTTTTCTTTTTTTAATAATTTCGTTTATTTATTTTTGGTTTGCACAATTGATCTTACGTATAAAGTATAAAGTTGATTCTTTTTGTTTTGAAATCGTATCAACAACGACGCACGGCAGATCGAGTTATTTTCCTTTCCCAGGTATTGCATCACTCCATGAATGGACATTTAAATACTACTATTAAGATTGACATTTTTTAAGTGTTTAAGGTTATCCGACCCTCAGGTTCTGAAAATCAGGCAATGAGTAATTGAAAATGCTCACAAAGATGTCTTTAAATTCTCAAAGTAAAATGTATTTACCCACGGTGTTTCTTTAAACTTCATCTTTAAATTTAATCATATTATATAGGGAAAATTAGTAAATCTCAAATATTTTTTCAGGAAATGCAATTAGAACTACCTAATGGATATTTTCTAATTGATCATTGATCAAGAAATACATTTTAGGAATAAAAATCATAGGTATCCAGACTTTTAAAGAAAATTATCTGATTTTTATACTTATTCGGTACTTCACTTTCTCCTTCTTACTTCCATCGTTTCATAATGCATATTGTATGAAGTGTTTCCTTTCAAAGAGAACACCGTAAATAACGTCTAATCTCTAATCATGCTTATAAACATTGGTAACTATAAGGCTAAATTAAAAGAACTTTAATTTTGTTAAATATGCAAGTTTTACTTAGTTTTATGATCGAGGTACAAATGTCAACTTTTAAAATACTGTTTGTTAAAACTTTAAAGAACATTGAATCATACATAGGGCATAAAATGAACATTGTTGCATGAAAAAATTTCAATTTCAAGCTTTATTTTAAGTCTTTCTGAATTAAATTATAAATTAAAGAGTTATCCTTCCTGGCTGAGGATCGGATATCCTTAAAGTCCAAAGATCTACATAGGTCGAGTGCGCCCTCTTGGTACGGGATGTCCATTGGTCTAAATTGACACTCACCAATTTTTTTCCGAAAAAACAGATGTAAACTTGTGCTCCTTTATTATCAATCAATTAAATATGAATTAATTAATGGATTTATTTGTTTCATTATTTATTTATTTGATATGTTGATAAGCAAAATAAATAAATAAAAGACACGAAATTTTTAGCGCCGCCCTTTGTTGAAATGGGAGAGGGGGGCGTACGTTGATAGCTTTTTCATGGCAGAGGATAGTTTGTTTGTTAGAAAATTAAATATTCTTTAATACAAATTGTTAAGTTAGTTCAAACTCTCAACGATACATGATGAATTGAAAGAAAAGTTCGAATTGGTTTACTGGAATGGCACTATATACACTGTAACAAAGATTCTATAAAATTAAGTCTCATTAAATTAATTTCATTTGGTGGTAAAAGAGGTGTGGACCGTATGGTGGATAAGAAATGGGTTCCCCAAAGCGTAACGGACGGACATCCCGATCACTATAAAAAGAAAGATATGGACCGGACACGAATTACCGGTATGAAATTTTGCTAGAAAATTATTTGACTGAAAATAATTTTTTATATGAATTACAATCTGGTTTTAGAAGTTCATTTTCCACAGATAGCTGTCTTATACATTTAACAGACTACATAAAAGGTAAAACAGCCAAAGGTCTTTTTACAGGAATGGTTTTACTTGATCTTCAAAAAGCATTTGATACAGTTGATCATGATATTTTGTGTGAGAAACTTAGTGCTATTGGTTTTCAATCAATTGAATGGTTTAAATCATATTTGTACAACAGGAAACAACTTGTAAATGTGAATAATACAAATTCTACATTATGTGATGTTACATGCGGAGTACCTCAAGGAAGTTTGCTTGGGCCTCTTCTATTTTTAATTTATGTCAATGACTTACAGTCTTGTATAGATCTAGAATGTAAAGTACTTTTATATGCTGATGATACTGCTATACTTTTTTCCCACAAAGATCCAGATGTTATTTCTAAAAAACTATCTTGTATGTTAGAACTCTGTCAAGATTGGTTAGTAGACAATAAGCTATCTCTACATTTGGGAAAAACAGAAAGCATTTTATTTGGTACTCGACGAAAACTTGATAAGCTTAATCTTGAATCTTTTTCAATATTTTGTAATGGAGTCAGAATTGAAACAAAAACATGTGTGAAATATTTGGGTGTATTTTTAGATAATTTACTCTCTGGTGAAAAAATTGTTGAAAATATTATCAGCAAGACAAATCAGCGACTGAAATTTCTTTTTAGATATAAAGGTTGTTTATCTTTCTTGTCAAGAAAATATTTATGTACAGCCTTAATCCAGTGTCATTTTGACTATGCTTGCTCTTGTTGGTATGAAGGTTTGACAAAAAATATGAAAAATAGACTACAAGTTGCTCAAAATAAAGTTATCAGGTTTATACTCAATAGCCACCAGAGGAAGAGAATTACTTTTGACGAATTTGAAAAAGTAGGCTTCTTGAATGTTAATAATAGAGTTTCTCAACTCAGACTTCATCATGTATTTAATATTTTTCATGAGAAATGTCCAAATTATTTATCGGAGCATTTTATTCAAAACTCTACACGAACAACTAGAACAACCAGGTCCAGCAAGTTAAACTTTTTTATCCCAAGAATTGTTAAGTCAGAGTCGGAAACTTTCTATTATAATGGTATCAAGGAGTGGAATTCACTTCCAGATGACATAAAATCCATCAAAAACAAAGCTCTTTTCAAAAAAGAATTAAAAAAACACCTTTTATTTAAAATGCGCTCAATATCTGAAAATGAGTTTTTATACTATTAGTTTCTTAAAACATACATATTGTCTTATTTATTTAAGTTTTATTTATTCTTATTTATATCAAAGCATTTAGTGCTAAGTATGTTGATTACTATTACAATCTATGAGGACCCCATTGGAAATAAGCACATTGTTGCTTTCATGGGTCATCCTCGGGTAAATGGCTTAACTTAGTACAAAGCTTATTTAGTTACCCGCCATCCTTTTTAGAGATTCGGAATTAATTGTTCTTCTTAAGTACTTGTTTTTTATGATATAATGCTAATGTTTTATTACAATTGTATCTTTAAAGATATCTTATGATTTCTTTGGATTCCATGTGCCAATTTTGTTCTTTTATGTCTATCCTATGCTACATATGATATGTGCCATTTTCCTGAATAAACAAACAAAAGACAACTAAACACAGAACGCAAGCTTGATTATCTACCCCCCCCCCCCCACCCCCCACCCCTTCGTACCCCTTTGTATCGGAAGCAATTTATTTAAAATGGGGCCAGACCAACCTTCCGTTCCCTTCAAAATTGTTGTAGTTAGTATTGCTCAGCAAATTAAAAAAAAAAATAAACAACTAGCCATTTTCCTTTAATCATGAAATTTTTCAAGTAAAACGTCATTCATTTAGGTTGGAATAGAAATCGGGATCGCGATACAGAAAACCCTTCAACTTCCTTTTCCTATCGGTAGCCATTACTAGTGAGTTTCACGTTGTATATGGAAATAAATCCATTAATATCTCAATAAATAGTCATCATCTCTGGTGTTAATTCGGTTTACATCACTAAATACTCATTGCACCTCAATTTAAATTAGTGATGATATAGGTATGCGACGCCATATAATGAAATTATGGGTCTAAATTTTGGTCAACAAGAAGGGGAAATGTCAAGCGTATTACAAGAATTATATTAAAAATACGTCGATAAAAAAGGTGTTTAATGTATCAATATATTGGAGTTACCACAATTTTCTAACGTTTGTCCAATGAATAATCGTAATTTTATAAATGACATTGCCACTAGACACAACCACACACTTCACGGAGTCGGTAAACGAGAAGGTGTGAGATCTTGGTTTATACCAGGTCCAGTACAATCACTAGATTTAGCTACGTAGGTAGAATTACCTACGTAGCTTTATTTACCTACCTAAGGTAGCTTTATTTAGCTATTTCAAGGTAAGTTTTTAAAAGTTTTCTTTTTATTAAAAAGAGACAAAAAGTCGCAATTAAATGACTATTGATATTTAAACTAGGGAGGCTTAAATAAACAATCCAAAGCAGAGATAGTTTATACATTGCTGCGTTTGGAAAATTTAGAGCAAAACATGTATTATTGTTTTACAAACAGCGTGACAGTTTGCTAGATGGGGCTAGTTAGAATAATCTAACTGTGTCTCGGTACAAGCCCTCGCCACAGTTAGAATACGTCCCATATACTTGCAATGTAGCAGATCGGAGCGGATCCGCTCCGAAACGATTTTGAAGAATATAAAATGATTTGCACTGGGAATAACTACCAAAATAATCAAAACGAACCTTTTTGAGATTGCTAATGCCTTTTATCCCAAAAAATAATCCATATAAATACGAAAATCCAATTAATTTTCTCAACGTTTTTCTCTTGATTCAAATTACCTGCCATGTTTACATTCGGAACTCTCTAGATTGTTCCTAGTAAATGCACTATGTGGGTTATCGCCCGTGTTTCTTTTTGCTACATTACGAATACACGGAACGAATTCTATCGTTAAACTGAGTCCGTAGGACAATTTTATTTTAACAATAGAACATTCTATCTAAGATGGGGCGTGCTAAAATTTTGTGACCTGATTTTCATTTTACTCAGAGATTGGATCAGTCTATGCGAAAGTCATCGGACCGTCGGACCTGACCGATGTGCAGTGCCTCTGGTCCGATGCGTCATTATTTTACACCGGACCGGAATGTCCGATGTCTCAGAGTAAGAAAATAAATGTTGCCGACATCGCTGACAAAAATAACTTGTCATACTTTAGTTTTATTACGAAAATTCGAGTGCAAGGAGATTAAAAGTAGTGATGAATGTTAAAATATCGAAGGAATCACTGCCATGTTTTTTTTACCGCCATGATTGAATATAGGGTCAGACTAATAACAGGAAACAGACAATTTTGGGAAGTTTTACTATACAAAGAAAAACATTTTAAATGTAGACAATATGTAAACGTTACTATAATCAAGAATACAGGTCTTATCTCTGGATAACTTCTTTTAAGACTTGTAATCCCAAGAAATAAAGACATGTAAGGAAAGGTGGGACTAATTTCAGTAATATACCCATTCAATGGAATTAAAAAAAATTCCATGATGTTTCATATTGATATTGTTTGAAGTAATGAAATATTATTTTCCACTTTTTTAAAAGAAAAAGTAATAAACATTTTTTGAATATTATATGTAATTAGGTAAATTATTTTGTTTTTTGTAAAAGTCTGACTGAAATTTGAATAAGTTTAACTTTTCTACATTTATTAATCGATTATGCCCAGCCGATTATCACCGATAATCAATTCTAATTTTATTTCTGATTTCCATCACTAATTTTCGGGTGTTTCATTTGTTTACATTAGGTTTCTCGGTCTGACAAAATTTGATTCGTTCCTGTGTGTTGATTGATTGCACAGGACCGAATGTCCTGTGTGGTAAAAAAGACTTTTGCATAGACTGGATTGGATGCTTTATTTCAATGGAATTAATACTAATTTGCATATGAAACTCAGAATACAACAATATCCTGAGAGTACTGGCCAATCACATTGAATGATTGTTCACCAGTGTGGCATTTGTACTCACCATCAACACGTGGTCAGTCAAAGCCCGTTCTTTGTCCTCAAAAAAGCATGTATTATATTTGTTATGATTTGACCGGATGGTTTTATATACGTACAAGAAAATTCAAAGAATAGAATTAGTAAGGCTACTCTGCTGCTGTTGTACTATGCAGCTATCAATATCATCATTGTAGGTTGTAAAACTTGCTTTGTCCGTCCACGTGTAACTGTTGTTTACTGCATGCTAGTAAACATGTGATTCAATACGATTGGTCAGTATTGTCAGTGATATTGTTGGGTTTTCTGTTTCATATGCAAAGTATTTTTGATTCCATTGAAATCAAACATCCAATCGATGAGTTAAATGATAATCAGCATACAAAATTTTAGCATGCCCTATAAAGCAAACTGTCACGCTGTTTGTAAAACAATAATAATTCCATTGTTTGGTTAGCTGTCCGTGCGGTGAGGCATGACTGAGTATGATTACTTCACATTGTGCTGAATAATTACCGACCTATTATCGTGTTAACCGAAACTGGACTTCTTTGTCATTTCATCCAAGGGGTAACTGTTCTAACTGTCATACATAGCCCCAAAACCTTCAGAACTTTGATTGCAATTGTGCAGAAAAAGACATTTTTCCAAGAGGGATTTTTTCATGAGTTGTTTTCAGATGAGTTCAAAGTTGAAAATGATCACTGCATCAAAATGATATTTTCTGCACACACTGAGAAAAATGCTTTTAACTAGAAATAAGCCAATTTGGTAGCTAAATAAAGCTACCTCAGGTAGGTAAATAAAGCTATGTAGGTAAATCAAGCTACGTAGCTAAATCTAGTGATTGTACCAGACCTGTATACAGTCTCATCCGAAGGACTCCTTAAATGTTGTTTTGTGCTAGATTCTAGATATATAACAAAGTTACCAATAAAAATGTGGTTTTACAGATATTTTTACATATTCTGTAACACTTCTAAAAGGGCCGGTCTCCACGTCCCTCATTAAGATTCGAACCTGCAAAGCAATCGTTTTGCTGTATAGAAATTGTATCTGTCTATTTTCTCCATTGACGCTAAATTAATTTACATTAGCGTACGTTATAATCAAGAATGTTTAAGACATAGAATAACTTGACCATGACATGTATTGACTCTTGTGTGTATTACGCTGGGCTGGATGGGGTTATTTCTTAATGCTACACATTTTCTGTTATTAATTTCATGTCACTATTGACAGAAAAATGGGCCGAGTCATCAGGTCTCAAAGAAAGGGTCCTGGAAGCGTTTTCAAGGCCCGCACAAGATGTAGAAAGGGCAAGGCAGCCCTGAGAGCTGTCGACTATGCTGAAAGGCATGGATACATTAAAGGAGTGGTTAAGGTATTACTTTATGAATCTGTGTGTTGCTGTGAATCAATATGAGTGCTCAATGTGTACAGTGTATCATGTGTGGGTTGCTTTCAGTTTAAAACACCTGAAAAACATTGTAAAATTACAGACCACAAAAATTTAGAAAATAAACATTATGTAAAAATGCAGATTCACTTTATGGTACATGTAATAATAAATGTTATGAATATTGACCAAACTGAATGTGGACAGTCTATGCGAAAGGCGACACTTCGGACCTGACCGATGTTCAGTGTCTCTGGTCTGGTGCGCCTTTTTTTTTCATCGCACTGCCCAACTTGAATGTATAAACAAATGTACTTTGCACTTTTGTTTATATAAATTTATTCAAATTGATCATACTAAAAATGTACAAATTTATATGCAATTTTGTATATTTGGGAGAAATGAACGGATAAGAAAAAATCTTATTTCAATATTTGTTTATTTTATCTTGCTCATATAGGACATTGTCCATGACCCAGGCCGTGGTGCACCTTTAGCTAAGGTGGTGTTCCGTGACCCCTACAAGTACCGACTCCGCACGGAAACCTTCATTGCCTCCGAAGGAATGTACACTGGACAGTTCCTTTATTGTGGGAAGAAAGGTGAGTAATTAGTCTATATAATTACAATAGTTATAGTCATTTGAAAATTGGAATGATGATTCAAAATTTTCTTCACTTTGAACTGATGATCATTGATGTGAAGTAAATTTATCTGACCTTTGATGGTTATTATAAAAACTTGAAAATCTTAAATCTCAAAGAAATCAGAAATCATAACACAAAGTTTTTGCATTTTGTCAATATATGAGGGACAAAGTACAATATTTTGAACATGACTTTAATGTTTTCTGAATTTTAACAGCCAACCTCCAGATTGGAAACATCCTGCCAGTTGGATCTATGCCCGAGGGTACCATTGTGTGTTGCTTGGAGGAGAAGATGGGTGATCGAGGCAAGATTGCCCGGGCCTCAGGGGACTATGCCACGATTATCGCCCACAATCCCGAAACCAAGAAATCAAGAGTCAAGTTGCCATCTGGCTCCAAGAAACTCATCCCCTCTGCAAACAGAGCTATGGTTGGTTAGTATTGACCTGAGTGTACTTGAGATTAATTTTCTTGAGTATGTTTTATTCCTTTCTTAGTGTTGTTGAGTCATTGCTTTGCGTTATTTATATGGGATCGCTACATGATTTGAATATTAAATTCAAGGACTGGTCACTGGAGACCATTAAAAAAAATTCAGATTTCTTGTTTGATCAATTTATGAATCATTCTAGTAGGTCGAGACCACTACCTTATATGGAAGACAATTTTCAACACGTGACGATGTCTTCATCACACCCGTTCTCCAATCAAGTGAATGAGTCCCAAAGGATGACAGTCGACTACGTGTTTACGATTCAGTGGCAACACGTGGTTTTCGTCGGTTTACTGCACAATATTTAACTTGTCACCGGAAAAACTGTAGAGCTTCTTTATCACTGTATAAGACCGTAATTGAAAGATTATATTCTAAGGACATTGCTCCCTGCTCACATTTATTTAATATTGGAGTTGTGTCAGATGATAAATAGTTGTTTTGAATAACTTACAAATGCTTTGACGTTTTCATGTACATAAGAAAAACTTTCTGATAATATTAAGGGGTTAAATAAGAATTACACACCTCCTGCTATCTAAAACCAAGGACCTATATACTACTTGCTAAAACTATGTACACGTATATCACATGAAAAAAACTTGATGTTTTATCTACACGATAGCACCTACGTCTCTTTGAACAATAGTCTAGGCCGATGTATTATAGTTGATATAAGGCTTCATAAAGGAAATTTTTTAAATGTGAGCATAGAAATGAGAGATTAAAGATCATTTTAAATATTTAATTTACTAATCTAAAAAAAGTAGTGAAAATAAGTTTCCAAGGGACAATTCAAGTTACCCTTTATTTTCAACACAGCTGGGTACTTGTAGTAGCCCACAATGCATTACGGCTCATTCAGCAGTAGGTAGTAAACAGATACTGGAAAAGCACAAATATTCGTGGGGGATTTAATTCCGTTTATTTCGTTGTTAACAATTATCAACGAAATTAAATCCAACACGAAATTTTATATGACTATATATTGAATAGGGTTACTTTCAAAACGACGAAATTAAATGCCCAAGAAACTATTTTTTGATGACAAATCAACGAAATTTTATCCCCACGAAACTTTGTGCTTCTACAGTAGCTAATTTACATGCAAATTTATGCTGACGACAGAAAATCTAGTGGTCTCGACCTGTCTAAGGATGAGGCACATTTCACTCCAAAGAATAAAATTTTCACACACGCTTAAAGCTTTTGATGCATAAATTTACGTTGATATTATTAAACTGTCAACCAATTGCTTATTACATACAGTATAATAAAACTTCCCACTCTGTTTGGTATATAGGTATTGTAGCTGGAGGTGGACGTATTGACAAGCCAATGCTCAAAGCTGGTAGAGCTTACTTTAAATACAAGGCTAAGAGAAACTGCTGGCCCAAAGTCAGAGGAGTAGCCATGAACGTAAGTAATGATCCTCATTTCATTCATAAAGGGCTGTTTTTCATGCTGTGCAGGGATAAACAAGTCTTTATTGTCAAATTAGCAGGGGCAAATACAACCTCAGCTTTAGCAAATAAAGCTGTCAGTATATTAGTATTTGTCAAACTGGGCAAGTAAATATCTAGGACATAGGCTAGACCTATTTCTTCAATGAATTGGCATGAATTAGAAGATTTTTAAAGTTTTTGTTTCAATGGCCATTTCAGTGGCCGAATTCTATTTGAGTTATTTGAACTTCAAATTATCGAGTTATTTTCTTAGAAACTTTGGGCAACCAAATTTTTAACATTTAGACATATAAAATTTCAAGTTTACTTATCCCAAGGGGCAAGCTGATACTTATGTCTTTCCCTGCTGTATGGAACATTGCTGCATATCAAAAAAATTTTAGCATCTTTTTTTTGGTTTAGACAAATTGAATCATTCATACAAATGTAGAAGAAGTTAGTGGAAGTTTCTTGGTTGAAAAACAGTTTGCAAATTCAATTATTAATACATTTATTCTAAAAAATTTAAATCATGGTGATTCTTGATGGATATCTCCCGTAAATAGTCTTAGTCTTTCAGTCTTTCATCACTCAGCTGTATTGAGGATAGGATTGGCTTATTTTAATCTGACTAATGAATTTAATATTTCCGTTGTGATTTCAGCCCGTTGAGCATCCTCACGGAGGAGGTAACCATCAACATATTGGTAAAGCATCTACAGTCAGGAGAGACACACCTGCTGGTAGAAAGGTAGGTCAAGGTCAAAATCATCAAGGTCAGGTAGTTCACCTCACTTTGTTTGTTTTGGCTTTCTGTTTTAAAGGAAAAATTTTCTTCAAAAGTAGTAATGCTAAAAGTTGGCATCTCTTTATATTTACATATTTTAATATGGAACATCAATTAAAGAAAGCAGTTATAATGTAATGAATTAGCTTGGATATGTGTGATATACTTAGGAATTGCTTTGTTTTACAGGTCGGTCTTATTGCCGCCAGACGTACTGGTCGACTACGTGGAACAAAACAACAGAAGCCCGCAGAGAAAGAATGATAGACTGTTGTTGTATAAATATATTAAAAAAAGGTGCCACCATGAAATTACTAGCTGCTTGTGTGTTTAATGTTAAGCGTTATTAGGGCCCCGCAAGGATTTGCGGGTGCCCTATAGTAATCACTCTGTCTGTCCGTCTGTCTGTCTTCTGTCCACAAATTTCCTGTTTTTTCCTAATAACTTTTTTTATGGTTGCCCAATTAAGATCAAATTTGGTATGGTAGTTCAATAGACAGAAAGACATTTTTTGATGCTAAGTTTGTTTCTCTATGACCCTTGGTTTGGAGCTGGGGTGGTGGGGTATATTCCTTAACTTTATATAAGAATGCTTTAGCAAAGAGAGATAACTGCTGAAGATGTTTCCTTTGTAAACTGAATGCTGCTATGAGTCCATTGGGATTAATTAGCTTTCCTCCTGAAGAAAATCCAAAGCATTATCTTTATCTGTCACATGGAGATTAATTATCACCTCTGTATGCAAATGAAGTTTGTTTTGAAGTTCAGTCAATTTGGAATGCTATGAACACTCTGAAATGTGGATTTAGATATAAAAGTTTATACTATATTTTGGTTAAAATACCTACACAATGAGTTATGATTTCATTGAATTCTAAAAACAAGAAATAGATTAAAGAAGACATATCTTTTATTTTTACTTTTTTTCCCTTTATGTAAATTCAAGAATAATAATTTTTAAGATAGTTGGATTAAGCCATTCTAATATTAATACTGAAAAAGTTCTTATTGTAACTTTAGAAGAAAATGATGAGAGAGGTACAATTAATCCCTCAGGATTAATTATCTAGCCTGCTGAAAAAAATTTTAGTAGGCCTATCTTTATCTGTCATTTTAAGATTAATGGAAAACTTTGTCTGCAACTGCTGTTTGTTTTGAAGTTAAGGTCAAGCCTTCATGATACATGTATTTGCATTCATTGAAGACTGGCATTTTATATAACACAAACACAAACTTCATTATTGTTTATACATACATTCAATGTTAGGTTGTTCTTTACTGCCAGTGCCTAATGTAAATATACAAGGATATTATTTACAGGTTTTTGGATATTCAGGAATTATGTTGAAAATTTTAAGAATACATTTGCTGTTGCTTATTTCTTCATATTTTTTAATCATTCCATAAGCTGCATCCTTATAATTCTACCCCATGACGGGGCCCTTGCTGACTGGTCAGTTTTCTAGTTTAAAATCATATTAGTTTGTGATGATGGATATAAATGATGGATTATGGTTGTAGATTTTAGGGAAGTCTTGAGGAGTATGTGTCACAGTGGTGGTGGTGGTTGGGGGGAGGGGGGGGGGGGTTGACATTGACAAAGGATAATTTCAACACACAAGCACATTATTTCATCCCCTCATACTACTTTGCATGGGGATAATGAAACAAAGTTTTAAAGATTTGCTTACTCTTGGACATCACGAAGTCAAACTAATGATTATAAAGAGCATTAAACTATTGAAGTTATGAAATCAAATAAGCCATGGTGTCTGGAGCAGGGGCTTTGAAGTGCATTAAGTCTGAGCATTTTCTGTAGTTGTGATAAGTAATGCAAATTGACTTGTGAGTCAGTGTACAAGTACAAGTATTTTAATTTCTTACAGCCAAAAACGGGCATATTAAATTCCTTGAAAATCTTCTCTCCTGCTCCAGGGTATTTTAATCTTGATCTGATTTAAATATTTAGCTATGAAGAACAAAGTTCTTTCACCAGTCTTCCAAAATAGGCTTCCAAAAATTCTAATTCCGGGGAAGGGGGGGGGGGCTCTAAAGATTATAAATACTCTGAAAATGAATTAATGCTTTGAAATCTTGGAATTACTAATCAAACATTTAGGATGAGCAATGGTGTCTTCTAAAACTGTTGTGTGGCCCCAGGGGTTCCCATGGGGTGGCGGCACCATACTGTTTATTGCTGATTAATGGAAATGATATTTGGCAAGTGAGCTCTTCTGATCGCATTTCTGTAAACTTTTTACATTTTCGTCTTTCAAGGGGAGATAATAAAGAAATGGTGACAATTTGGTGGCCTGTTTTAAATTCTCTTCAAGAACCACTATTCCAGAAAAGGTTAAGGTTAAACTTATGGTAAAACATCCTCAGGTAGTGTAGACTCAAGTTTGTTCAATTCATGACCCTCGGGGAAAGGGTTTGGCCACAATGGATGAGCAAAGTTTTACATAAGAAAAATCGATGAAAATCTTCAAGAACAGCATAGCCATGGTTGGTCATATTTATACGGAATCATCCTCAGATAGTGTAGATTCAAATTTGTTCAAGTCAAGATCCCCGGGGATAGGGCGGGCCACAATGAAAGTTTTAAATAGGAAAAAATCTTCACATACACAGCAGAGCTAAATTACAGATTTACATGGAAACATCCTCAGGTATTGTCCTTAGAAAAGTGGACAGGCTTCGCCTACATCCCATTCTCTTCGCAGGCCGTCATATTTAGATTTTGGAAAACGTATAAAAATGTAGAACCGGTGACGGCCTACGTCGATCAGTTCTACATTTATACGTTTTCCAGAATAACATGAATGCCTGCGAAGAGAAGTTGATGTAGGCGAAGCCTGTTCACTTCTCTAAAGAGAATAATCCTCAGGTAGGGATTCAGATTGGTCAAATCATGACTGGGGGGGGGGGGGGGGCAAAATGGATGTTCAAACTTAAGAATATCCGATCCTCAGCCAGGAAGGATAACTCAAAATTAATATTTAATTTGAATTGCATCAAAATGACGCTTAAATTAATTTTTTTCATACAACAATTTTCATTTTATTCATCTTTATAAGATGCAAGGTTTTTGGAAGTCTTAGAAAGGTGCACATTAAAGACTGATCAAAATATATCCCCTCCTTTTTATTGGTAGGTTAAGACCATTTATGGATTTCAGCTTTTTATACCCTCTTCGAAGAAGCGAGGAAATATTGCTTTGCTGCTGTCGGTCCACCATAAGTTTCCGTTCATTTTCTTCGCGGAGGTTGTACATATTGAAATGAAAAATGATATACAGATTTATCATAAGAATAAGTCAAGTTCTATTTTGGGTACGATCGGTCCATTTTGGACAGATAAAGCCTCTTTATTCTTAAAAAAATCCAAAATTTGCAGTTTCCGCTCATTTTCTTCGCAGAGGTTGCACATACTGAAATGATTATGGTATAAAGATTTATCGTAAGAGTAGGTTAAGTACCGGTCTGGGTACGATGAAGCCATTTTTGACAGAGTTAGGCCCCTTCAACTTAAAAAAAAGTTCCAATTATTTGGGGGGAGGGGGCATAAGTGTTAAAACAAACAACTCTTGTTAAAATTGATATGATTTCTGTCTAGCGGCTAAGTCACAGTGGTCGGGTGAGCGTAGCCTATGGGTCTCTCTTTTTTTCTCCTACTTTGCCTCTGGATATTAAGTGTGGTAATCAATTTTAAAGCAAGCAACATGTTAAGTTAAAAAGAGCAATGTTACCTCTTTAAGTTTCATGGCCTCTGGTTTAAAACGGTACCTAACCTAGATACTCTTACGATAAATCTGTATATCATAATTTCAGTATGTGCAACCTCTGCGAAGAAAATGAGCGGAAACCGCAAATTTTGATAGTTTTTACATGATTTCGGTGCACGGATGACCTATTCAGGCCCATGAAGATTAAGAATCTTGGCCAACAAAGGAATTGATGCGTTTAAGTGTCTTTTTTATACGCCCGTCTTAAGACGGGACGTATTATGTTATAGGCTTCATGTCCGTCTGTCTGTCCGTCCGTCCGTCCGTCTGTTAGCTTTTCTCGTGTCCGGCTCATAACTTTAATACTATAAGGCCTAGAGTTATCAAACTTTGTCAGCTGATACATCTTGGGTAGAAGGTGTGTCGCGCACAAAAAGTAGGTCGCTCTGACCTATAATTAAAAAGTTATAGCCAAATATGGAAAAATCCTGTCCGGTCCATAACTAGAAAACTATTAGACTTAGGATCATCAAACTTGGGCAGTTTATGCATCTTAGGTAAAAGGTGTGTCGCGACCTATTTCAAGGTCACTTAATTTAAGTGGAATTTAAAAAAAAATTCTTTTTTTTCTTTTCATTTACACATTCAAAAAAATGTAAAACTATTGCACTAACCTTATTAGAAAAATGTTAAATCAAGAAAATACTTATTGTTTTTAGCATATACTTGACAGCAATCTATAACAAATATAATGTATGTTAGAGAAATTCCACCACTCCCTTGAGTCTAATTATCAAGCACTGGTCAAGAAAAATTTTGATAACAGAAAATTGCATGTCAAATTAGAGAGAGAAATTAATGAGTTTAATGTGAGGAGTAGCTGTTAAGAGCATCGGTGCTATCTGTATCCCTTGAGTATTGGGCCAAATGGGTAAGCCTGTTGGATTAAAGATAGCTTCAGTTGGCTAGCCGAAGTTTTAAAATGAATTTGATGAGAAGAATTAAAACTAATTTGATATTGCATATTAAACTATTTTAATATTACATAATATTATGAACTTAAAAATTAATTTTATGGGTGTAGGGGTGGAATCTGCATGTCCATGTCAATTGCATATTAACAATTAACTGTTTGATATTAAATCCAAAAAAAAATCATTGATGTTTTGTATGTTTTAAAAATGTTTTATCGACTTTTATGGTAGATAGTGCAGATCCAATAATCTTTTGGGAGTAATGAGTAGACAAGCATCCAGTTAAAGATTAATTAATGTGTTCAATGTAGGAAGGCTAGCTGCATGTCTCTTTCATTTTTTCAGAGCATGGTCTTATGGGAATTAGACAGAGGAACTGTTGGTCAGTTTATATTTGATGGCCAGCCTTTTATTTCCAAAATTAATTAGGTATTGATTAAGTTGTGTAATTTGATATTGTTTAATATGATAGGCATTTGGCAAGGTATAGAAATCTATGAATGATGCAATATTTGTTATAATTAATGCATACACCACAGGAGATGGATAAACAAATTTTTTTAAGGTGTGTAAAAATCATTGAAATCTTAAAATCAAGATTGACATGATTTTTCTGCACTTTTAACTGTTTAAGATACATTATAATTGTAATTTTTTGACGGGCGTATCATGCTGTGGCGTGGCACTTTATTTATTTACTTGTATTTTTCCCCTTTATAGAAATATTTTCCGCGGATGCATGTTTATATTCCACAATATTCAAGTGCATTGTCGTTGATTTAACTAATGCGTAGTTTAAAGAGAAAAAACTTTAAATATCCTTAAAGTGCACACACACACAGGTGTAAATCTCCGATTTGATTTATTTTTGCGCATCACGACCTCTAAATCGATTTTGAGGGACAAGAATAAGGTAAGAACCCATTTTAAAATAAAACAATATAACTTGGCAATCAGAGAAACTATCAAACTTGATATTTTTGGCAAGTGTTTATCTGACGTATATTTTTACTGTATATGTACATACATGTATATCGAAAATCCGTAAACATTGAGGCACTATAAATTGGTATTTCGTCCAAGGTGAATGAAATATGGAAGCAACGAACAGTTATCAATTGAAAAGTCCAATGAAACACAAAGTATATTGAGAATAGAGCAAACAACAACCTCTAAAAGCATTAGAAGTGGTAGTATGCACCATACAATAGTAAGCATCCACTGTCGATCGACCACACCCACCTTGATCTGCTGTCATTATCAGGCAAACAGAAAAAATCTGAGACAATTCAGTATGCATGTAAATAATGACCCAAATGAAAACAATACAATTCTTTTGGTCGAATGGTCCATAAATTTATATCCCCCCCCCCCCCCCCAAAAAAGCAAACAAACAGCAAAAGACTATAAATAGAATTAAAGCCATTTGATTTAGAAATAAATGTACACAAAATACGTCGAAGTTCTATGACTAATTTACTTTCCTTTTAATAATATCACTCTATAAAACACTTATCTAACGTTCCTTAGAACACTTTAATATTACTGAGACGTTGCTGCTGTAAAAGAATATTATCTTAATTAATAAGATATTTACTTGAAGTTTATATCACAAAATCGTTGCAATATCAATGCATACTTTTATTCTCTGTTTAAAAATAGAAAAGTGACTGCAATATAGCAAAAAAATTAGAAGAAAAAATACTTTTGACAACTAGTTCAACTGAATTCTCTCACCTAAGACGCACGTTTTCATTTTAAGAATACACGGTGCATATATATGAACATTACCACATGTAGAATTGAAGCATTTTTTTAAAGAGATACTTCAAGGCATTTTACATTTTTGTTAGCAAATAAGAAATAGCTGTACATAGCGGGTATGCGAGCGGATCTATCATCTAATTTTAATTAGATTGCCAGAAAGAAAGTATTTTCTATGAATCTTTTTTTTTTATTTTTCATTTTTTTTTTTTTTTTTTTTTTTTTTTTTTTTACATTAAATGAATTGGAATTCGCAAAAATGAAATGAATGCATTCGATTTTCTATAAAATAAAGCAATTTTGATTTTGTTTAGGCCAAAAATTGTTGTTTAGTAAAAGTTTTGGAGGGAACCTGCATCCCCTCCAACCACCCTCATCTGAAAAGATATATGGCCATTAGCTAATTTTTTTGTCACATGAAAAAAAGTCATAGTCGTTTAAATAGCTTTCAGAAACAATTTGTATCGATTTGGAATTTCCCGATCTATTTTTAGATCAATGTAGAGAAAATAAATCCTTGTATTGGCCTGGAACGTCACGTGCAGGTAAATATAACGTAGTATTTCCTCCACATAGTTGGATCTCAGCCAATCAGAAAAATAGGAATTATACAATCATATGATATAAGATGATGTATGTCTTGGGCAATAAAGATTATATACATGTATAGTATGATGGATTGTTTATTTGTGAAAGCAAATGTTAAAAATTTCAAGTGCCTGTGATTCTTAAGGTGTGGAGTCCTTTAAAATTGACTCATTTTATTTTGCAGGTTATTAGAAGAAAATGTCAACAAATAAGAGTCCCTCATTGTTTAAGGCTATTTTTATCTTCCTTATTATGCAAGCCTTTGGTATTGTCTCTCGTAGTAAAGGGTACCCGGTAAGTATTTGATAATTTATTAATTTGATAGATAATTATGCCCTAGGCTTGATTCCCTGGACATAATTAAACAAGATGGTAATTTTTCCCTCTTTTCATTTCCGACGTTTTTTAGTTTTCATTTCCGACATTTTTTTGTTTTCAATTCCGACATTTTTCAGATAGTGCCAAGACTTAACCCGTGAAAAATTGAAAGGCATACAAATCAACCAGAGTAAAAACTCGATAAGAGTACATCAAGTGTATAATAAATGGATTTTTAAAATATATTGTTGATCATTATTTTGCAATAAATACTTTTAAAATTTCACTTTCGCTGACTAGGAAAACATTAAATTGCCGCACAGGTAAATTCCGGAAATGAAAACAAAAATATGTCGGAAATGAAATAAAAAATGTCGGAAATGCTATGCAAATTTCCGGAAATGAAATGCAGCGGAAATAACGTTTGCTAAGTAACCGCTTTATGTCGATTGGAGCAAAGACAAAATGCAAGCAGTTCATAAAAAATTTCATAAAAAATATTATTGCTGAAAGGTCATAAAGAATCAATGTTTATCTTCATTATGTTTTTGTATTGTAATTCTAAGTTTGGTTGTAATGACAATTTGTGTTCTTTGCTTAAAAAATCCATGGTCGTAGCATCATTATGAAAGAAAAAAAGGGGGCAGCGAAAATTACATAAAATCAAAAGGAAAACTTGTCCAAAGTAAAAAAAAAAATCCTACTTGGCGGAATATAATCAAAAGCCATTGAGTAGCATTTTCTTTATAAACGCTCAAGTACATTACATTACATTTATTCAGAGATATATATGTCTCTGATTTATTTCACTATTCTACAAGAAAAACGGGGTGGATTGTTAAAAGTTATATGTTTTGGGGAAAAAAGCCCACCCACCCTGCCCCGACACCCTGATGCTACGTGCCTGAAAATAAAAAAAAATTATGATTTATTGAAGTTTTGGTTTATTTTATAGGCATACTCCTATGATTTTAATATGTTTCCAGTTCCGGAGTGTCCCATGAATTCTTCAACCTTTCAGCGTGCTGCAATAAGGATGAATTGCACAACAGATACTAGATATTTATGTTCTCCTGATAATCAACTACAAAGTTTGATAGAATTTTGTACGAACCGTAAAAGGAAACTTTATGGCCCAGGTTTATTATTTTTCTTAATTTAGGGAATAACTATCTTCTAATTTGGTATTTGCGACCGTTAATGCTGATTTAACGGTCGCAAACTGAGTTTTACCGGCGACGCGTAAGCGGAGCCCGTAAAACGCATGTTTGCAACCGTTAAATCAGCATTTAACGGTCGCAAATATCAAATTAGAAGATAGTTATTCCCATTCTAATGCAATCCATGCATTTTGTTGGTTGTTTACGTCTCATTTTGATGAATTTTGTTACAAGAAATACGTCACGGAGCATTGTGTTTTTGCGTTGCTGTATTATGACGTCACAATGAAATAGCTTTCACGCTCGTTAATGCTCGTTTTACTGCTTCAAACATGAGCGCATTAGCCAATCAAAAAGTGTTTTACAAATCTATTGCATTAGAATTTCATTTTGTTTTAACAAGTCTGATGCAATGCAAGTTAAATCTAAAGTAAATGTAATTTCAAAATAAAATAAAACAATAGTTTACACCCTAACTCCCTATGGCACTACCGGCTTTTCTTAAAGGGCCCCACCCTTCGACCCCCCTTTAGATCCAAGCATGCTCTTCTTTTTTTCCTAAGCGGGGGACACACATTTTCTGAATTGGTTGTTCATGTTTCATGTATTTAAGATGCACGGTTTAAGGAGAAGTAATTTATATATTCTTAGTTTCTGTTAAGAACCAGGGCGATTCTAATACCGTATAATTAAACTTTTGTCTGATATCAAAGAAATTAACAAAAATAACAAAACCTTCGCAAGTCGGTTATGTAATTTTTTTCTGCAATATCTTTAACCGTTAATGCCTGTATTAACAGCAAAGAGAGACTTTTATTGTTAATATATATGGTTGTATAATTGATTATTCAAAGTCGGTGAGATGATAAATATTGATATTTTTTATATTTGAAATTAATTACAGATTCTTGTGTCAGACTTGAAGGAAGAGGTGACCTTAACCATGTCAAATGTGTGAAAACTTTTTCTGAGGGTTGTCCAAACACATCATTTTACGATGAGCAAATTTATAAATGTAAGTTGGAAAAAAATGTTTCAATTGTTATACTGCACAGTGCATTTCATGTAGTCTAAAAGGATCAATTCGAAATCATTGAAAAAAAAAACTTAACACAGTCAGAAAATAATTTTTTAAAAACATTTTTTATTATTTTTAATTAATGCATTTTTTACTTAATATTTATTATTCAGTTCCAGCGTGCCTACACATTAACACAGCATATAAGTGTTTTAAGGCTGACAAGAACTGTTCTAGTATGTAAGTATAATAAAGCATATGCTTAATCATAAAAATTGAAAATAACAACCTGAGCATGTTTCAATGAGTAAAATGAACAAGTTTAACCATGTAGTTTTTGATTTTTTAATAATTATTCAAATTTACATAAAAATGGAATCTGAAGAGAAAAATATTTATATACATGTATAGATTATTAACAATCTTACAACTAAATATATGACAAACGAGATGTCTTTAACTTCTTAATTGTTAACTTTCGTTATTTATGTAGTAATATCCCGCTATCACCTGCATACATATCATACTCCTAGTCAGTCATATTTTTAATCGAGGCAGGCTACTAACAGAGATGTTGATATTACAGATATTTGAAAAAAAAATTGTTTTAAATTGGCATTTTGTATATTCTATGGTCATTTTAACTACCTTGTTAGGAAATATAACCTTTCATTTGGCTGTATTTTGGCTGGTCTATTTCACGCCAGTTTTAGGCCTTTATTTTAATATTGAATTTTACTACGGAATGTTTCGTCTATCTAATCAATACATTTAGGGCTCAAAGAGGGTGTTATCGGTCAACAATGAATGTTAACTCAACCCAGGTCGCTGATCCCACCTATGAAGTTGCAACGGTTTCGAGATTTATGCCCTCAAGCTCTTCACAAATCTTCGCCCTTTTTTAAGTTACTTTGAAATACCCTAGTTTGCAAGTCAACAATTTAATCCCACACGAAATTTTATTTGACTATATATTGAATAGGGTAAATCTCAAAACAACGAAATTAAATGCCCACGAATCTATTTTTGATGATGAATCAACAAAATTTTATGCCCACGAAAATTTGTGATTCTACAGTATATCTAGGTCAAGTTATGTTTTGGGTACGATCGCACCATTTTTGTCAGAGTTATGCCCCTTGGACTTATAAAAATTCCAATTGTTTGCAGTTTCCGTTTATTTTCTTGGCAGAGGTTGCACCTGCTGAGATGAAATTTGGTATACAGATTTATCAGATAAATATATTGGTCAAGTTTTGTTTTGGGTACAATCATGCCATTTTTGACAGAGTTATGCCCTTTTTTGACTTCGAAAAATTCCAATTTGGGGGGAGGAGGCATAAGTGTTTCACAAACATCTCTTGTTTATTTTTTACCGTTATGAATTAAATTTTCTGTAAATGAAGGTTTCTATATGTACATGTAACTGATATTCCAAGCATAAGAAAAAAATCTCGTCAAAATTAAGTTGAAATGAATTCATGATTTAAATAAACTGACGTAGAAGTTTGAAATATTTTTAAATCAGACCATAAAACAATTACATATCACAATAATATAATTCGGGAAAAAACGCTAATAAAAATAAACCTACATGTATGTTCCCTAGTCTCACTTCGGATGTTTCAAGAAATCTTTGATTTACTCCTGCAAATGGTTGAACTTGAAACCATATAAGATTTTTTTTAACTACTACTACTACTACTACTACTACTGTAATCCAATCTCCCATGCAGAGTTGTCGTTCGTTCCTCTCTCAGACGTATGAGCCGATGGTAGAGAGTGACTGTAATCGTGTACAAATGTAATTGTTTAATTTGCTATGGTAAAATATTCATTAATCAAAACATGTTCTAATATCTAACTGTATGGATGAAATGTGAAAAGTTTGCATGCAACCAAGCCTACTGTGTGTGTGTGCATCAATCTCAAAATTTATTCGTAGAATTTTATTGTACGATTCTGAATAAAAAGGAATTTCTTAACTTTTTTGTTGTTAAAATATTGATTGCAGACATCTAAACGGTTCTCAAGAAAAAAAGATGACTGCTGGAGATTGGAAGCTAGCTATAATTTTGGGAGTCCTTCTACCATCCATAATTTTATTTATTTTTCTGATATCTTTACTGTATTGGAGAAAAGTTAAAACTAAGAAAGGTAAGATTTACTCTCATATTTTTTCTTAAATACATAGATGTAGTTAATGCATCTTAGCTGTATAGCTTCAATGTATAGCTTATTGATAGTTCCTTGTTTTCTAAAATGGATGAGATTAATATAATTTTGTTTATGTTGTTATTTTCTCAATGAATGCTTATTTCTTTAAGTAATATTTTTAAAATGAATTTAATATTTTCTAGAAAATAAAGATATTAACCTTGGAGAACTTAGACAGCTTAAACAATTTCTCGCAAAAAAGTATGTGAAGGTAAATCATGCAAGATGCATCATAGTTGGATGTACAAAAGCGGGAAAAACAACTCTTTTAAAGCGATTACAAGACAAACCATTTAAAGATGTGAAAAACGTAGAAGAAACGCAGGGGGTTGACGTCCATGCAAATAGCTTTGAAGTACATGGTGACACAATTA
>NW_026937573.1:0-79575 GCF_032062105.1 Saccostrea cuccullata
AAATCTATTTCAAAGATTTCATTCTTGTTCCCAAAGATTAACCCTATCAAAAGTTATTGCCCCTTATGTGAAAAACATTGTTATCGCTACTGCTTCAAAACCGTAGACTGTAGAGGCATGAAACCTTCACTACTGTCTTAAGGGTCTTTTAGCACACCTTCATTGTATAAGTACTAAAGGATTGAATGACCCCTTATATGAGTTATTGCCCTTTAACTTCTTTGCACTAAATATATTTGAACTTATCACTATAAAATTAAAAGTCGTAGAGGCATGGGTCAATTGCATTGTGACCCTTGACCTTTGACCTTGAAGATCTGATCAAGGTCAAAGGTCAAGGTCATTCAAAAAAAAAAATTTTCATTTTCATTTTCTTTTTTTAAGCCATTTCCCTTAAAATTAAATTAGAGAGTGAAATATAAAATTATAAAAAATTTAAAAAGGTGGAAAGACCTCTTATTGTTCTGTGAACAATAAGTCTCCTAGTTCGAATTGAGATTTGAAATGATGTACCCCAAATCATTCATGTAATTATTGACAACTATGGGATTGAGCATACGAGCACGGGAATTGCCAAGCTTCTCGGGTTTTCTAATACATTAGTTACTTCTTTTCTTCAGACCATCCCACCACTCCCGACCTTGAGCCCTATTTTTAAAAGCCGCAACTTTCATCCTCTGATAGAGGATTCCTGTCCTGGCAAAGAGTTGTCTACGGAAAATCCCCATCCCTCTTTTTGACGCCTCGATGACGTTTCCAACGACCCTTTCTTCCATGAATTTTGGAAGTGCAGGCTGACGTAATTTTTTTTCTTTCACTTAGCTCCCCCCCCCCATTTTCAATTTAATTCCGACGCCAATTCAGCACAACAGACCTAATATTCATTAACAAACTCTGCCTGGACGCTAACCTAAACGATTTTTTTGGGGCAAGTTTTTGTTTGCTTTTTTTTTCTTTTCACGTAAGCTGATTTTTTTTTTATTTTGGCGACCCCCCCCCCTCCCAATTTTAAACGATTTTACGTGCCTGGTCTGTACAATTGAAGTTAAAACAGTAATTCCTAAATTTGAATATTCATTTATTTTAATAACAAGTGATTTAGTTTTTAAATAAATCTATAGTTCGTTTTATTTTTCACCACATTTTCAATTGATATTTAGACAGCAATTCTTTAACATTTGAACATTTTCTTCTGTGCACATGAACCCAATGTTGCAGCGTTGTTTAGGTCCGCATCTTTTCTGAAACTTTTCTGCAGGACCCTTTGCTTTTAGGTATATTTTCCCACAGATTAGATTTTTTTAAAAACAGTTCTGATATAATTAAAGCGCCACTCCGAGATAGGTAGGCCCTATTTAGCTTTAATTCATTGTCTGCATCAATTGCTATGGCATTGCTGTCTCGTGGATTTTCTGGCTCGTCTTAAGGTATGTCACTCGTGAAATTTGTTAAATCAAGGATTTTTTGAGAAGTATATTTTGAATAAGTACTCATATAGAGTGACTCAAAATCGCAGAGAAAATAGGTGGTCAGTGTTCATCTTACTGATCTACGGTACAATGAAGTTGACCTTTTTGCACTTAAAATTTAACTCTTTGGTTGATTACTTAAACCTTAATTATATTTTATCAGATGTAGCCATGGCAAAAAAAAAGATCTTATTTTACGTAAAATACTTTGAATAATATTGATCATTGAAAAAATCTTGCAAATTAATGCTCGTAAATTATTGTGTAACCCTTTTGCACTAAAAAGTAACATATTTTGGTGTATTAAAAAACTAAATAGGCAATAAAACATTTTTTTTAAATCAAGCTTTTTACGACTTAAGTGCTGATCAGTCACAAGTATCGAGTACTTTAAAATAATGAAAGAAAAAGTTGGGGTCAGTGATGTTAATTTTGAAATAGTGGTCAAAATATGTGATTTTCAGGCAAAAAATGTTGTAAATTTTATATTGACTTATTTGACATATCTTCATTTTTTGGCAAAGTTTGTTGAATGAAGGTGTTAAACTTGTTCTAAAAATATAAATTAAGACGTATATTGAATATTCCTAGCAATATCATAATGGAAAATATTCTCAGAGTAGAAGTATGTGAGGCTAAAGTTCCAAGATATTAGATTTATTAAATGTGCAGATTTGTAGAAATATCCTTCCACCACAAAAAAAAATAGTCCCTCACAAATCTTTCTTCTTTGTGGCTTATTGAGCAGTTTTTTCGTTGAATGTTAAAACATTAACATTGTTGAATTTAAATATGTTATAAAAATTCAATTTTGATGAATAGTTTTGAAGTAAGAGGTTCTGCGTGAACTTTTCCAAAAAGCTGACGAGTGACCTACCTTAAGACATCCTTTCCTAAAGACAACCCCATTGGTGCATCCCAATGGCATATACGCAGTAAACTGCTACTTTCTTCATTCTTCAAGCTTAGTTTTCAAGCTGAAATATTTAGTTTTATCAAGTAATTAAGATTTTCGTTTTTAAAAGTAACTAAGTACTAGTATTTTGTTTCACTTTTGATATTGACAAATTTGCAATAGCGGGTAAAAGGCGGTATTAAAAAACTGAATGACATGTTTATATTTATTAATAATATTGTTTCAAATTCAATTATTGTTATTTTCCTTTTCTTTTGGCAGAATTTGACAAGGAATATTGTTATAATTTTAAATTGAGATGATTATATATTTTATTTAAATAAAATTTATTCCCTGTAAAAAAGTATATGTATACATAATATAATATTCATTTATTTCTAGATACTTGTTGAATAAGGAAAAATATACATCTTTAGAAAATTACCTCATTCTTTCATTGTGTCCGACTTTAAATGTCTCGCTTGTATGGCAGCATGTAAAGTAAGACATTAAATAAATTTTCAATTAAAAATCAAACAGTTTTATTTGAAATCAATTTATGGAAAAAAATGTTTTTAATAACCTTTTACAATTTTTTTAAAAAGTACAAATCTGTAATACGGACTGTTACCTGCCTTTGGTCTTTCCTTTATGGAGCTATGACTGAAAATCTTTTGCGGTCGAACTTTCATCCGGATCTTTGAGATGTGCATATTTGATTTCTGTTTTATAGTAGCCCCAGATGTTTTGGGGACTATTAAGTGAATGAAAATATCCAATGAACTCTTGCGTTACACAGGGATAAAAGGATAAGAAGTGAAACACAATTTATTATATTTATTTTAATACAAACAAATAACTTGTCCGACTTTTGCTGTTTCTCAACTACCTCTTGCGGTATCTGAAGGCCAAGTTTTCTGAGCTGGCAATGAATCTTGGCTTTACCAAAAAGACTTGTTTATGAGAAAGGCTAAGAAGGTTCCGATTATAAACTGCTGGATTCTTTTAAAACGTTAAAAGGAAAATGTATAAAGGCTCTAGATATAATAAAAGTTATTACAAACATTAAATTTTGTGGCAGGCAGAAATACTTTTCTGAAACTTGATCGCTCTCTAGTCGGATCAAAATTAGACTATGGTTGTCCCAACATTTCGTAGACTGAGCTCATATCTTTTAAAGAAAAAATGTATCTTTATAAAATTTTCTGGATGGATAAAGCGTGTTCTTGGCAGATAATTTACGAAGTTTTATCATGTTTACTTGAAAACAATTTGAATAAGATTTTAAGTGATATCATTCTCTTACACCCGGAGCAATCTGCAACGTCAAAAAAGACAAATGTCAAAGATTCAATTTTTTAAAGAAAATATTCCAATTACCAGAATCAAATTCTTTAATTAATCAAATCGATTATAGATTTAATGTGAAATATCTTAATTACTTTGATATGATCAAACATAAAAATATGTTAACAAAGTATACTCAGAGACTTTAAAAACGCCTATTGAAATTGTTTTTATTGTCATAGGTACATAATGTTACATGTTGTAGGAAATTTATTAAAAATCATACTTTGCTCATTTAAAGCCGCTTAACCCGAAACAGGCACATATTATCTTACACAATAAAAGTACGTCATTACATAGATAATATATAAAAATAAATTATAAGATTGATTTAATAGTTTATTACAACAATCCTTACATGGAAAACGCAGATCAAAAACCTTATTGACAAACAGTAGTTCCTGACGGAAGTTAAAATCTGTTGTGAAGTCAATTTAGAAAAAAATAAGTTTATCGGATATATCTAATATTGAAGATAATTCAAACCCGATTATTTTTTTCTTTATTAGTAGAAAGTCTTAGTCAGCTGAATACATCTTTTCAAAATTAAGAAATTAATTGAATATAATCCATAGTAATTTTCATATTGATATGCATATTTAAAGGAGAAAGGGAAATCAGATATTTTAAATGATTTTTTTAAAGGAGCTAAAATATTGTCCATGTACAGGTAATATATGTACTTTGCTGTGAAAAAAAATGGTCGGGTTTGTTCTTCATGAGATAAACATGTAAGCGATAAATTTAATTTTTCGAAGGTAATTTCTCGCGATATCAACAATGATCAACATAGGATTATTTTTTGTGTGACCTAACAAAAATTTTTTTTTTAACTTTTGAATTTTGATATCTTTCAAAAGAAAAAGACTTTGGGGATATAATTTGACAAAAGTTGAAACAATTTATGGACAAATATTTTTCAAGAAGAAAAACGAATATATATTTTTAGCGATTAGAATCGGACCAAGCGGCTTTAATCTCTTCATTTCTAACACAATCAACGAATTTGTTAACAGCATGTTCTCAAGGCAAGCACTTAAAATTACAGTCAACATTTTTCCCATTTTGATCAGTAATGTGTATGACCACCATTTGCAACTTCATATGCTCTCAAGCGGAACCTCATGGATTGGCATACAGCTCGAATTCGTTATTTCACTCTTCCTGTAGAGCCTGTGCTAAATCTGGCACGCTTGCGGGTTGGCGTTGACGTCTTTTTAACCGTCTTCCCAGCTCGTCCCACACGTGTTCGATGGGATTAAGGACGGGAGATCTAGCTGGAAATTCTAAGATGTTAACTCTATTAACGTTTAGAAAGTCCATAGTTATGCGGGCTGTGTGTGAACGTGCGTTGTCTTGCTGAAACGTCAATGGATTATTGACAGTCTGATGACGTCGGATCAGTGGAAGAAGTTCCGGACGTAGTACCTTATCAATATAGCGCCTGGATGTTAGAGTGTCCCTCAAAATAATCCAAGATGACTTGAAATTTTGATTGATTGCTCCCCACACCATAACGCCATGATGCATCATGCTGAATGACACAGTTTGCAGCGAAACGTTCATGAAGCCATCGGTAAATCCGTTGTCTGCAATCAGCATGGGATAAGTTAAATTTCAGTTCATCGCTGAACACTACATCACTCGAGTTTCGACGACTGGCAACCATATTCTATGTCCATATGAAGCGCAGTCGTCGATGACGTTGAGTAAAGACATTACCTTTCAATGGACGTCGACACAATATTCCATGTTCTGTCAATCGTCGTCTCACGGTTCTGGAATGGATATGTCTCCCATGACGCCCTATAACATTTTTCGACATTGAAACAAACGTCAAAAACCTGTCGCGCAGATGATGTTGCCTAATGAATACATCTTGACGTCTCGTTGTTCCGCGTGGCTGCCCACTTCGCGGACGGTCCTTGGCACTTTCTGTTGCCCGATCTTTCCTCAGCAATCTTGTTATTGTAGATTGGTGCACATTGAAGCGTCGTGCGATATCGTGTTGGTTTAACCCAGCGTCAACAAGACCAAGAATTGCATACATCTGTTGCTCAGACAGCCTAAGCATTTCAGTTAACGCTTGGAATGACGTCAACTTTTGATATTCTAACTGAAATGGTGTAAGTTGCACGTATATGTGACGAGAGATGAAAAAAAAATTTCTTTCGTAAACCACGTGAGTGACTTTAAGTAAAGTGAGCACGGGTGAGACGGGCTGAGTTACGGATGAGTGATTTCGTTTATCGATGCTATGGATACATGCCAAAATGTTTAAAACACAATACATAGACAAAATATTAGGTAATCAAAATTGTGAATTTGTTTTATTATACATTTTGATATTGGCGTTCTTAAGGAGGCTCATTACACCACTTTTTGATGACGTACTACACACCAAAAAAAATAAACCTCCATTGTGTCGACCGGTTTCCTCTGGGGACAAATTGTACAGGTACCTCTATGATATGACCCTGACCTTTTAAACGCTTTAAAAATAGATGAAACATGCGGTGTTATAAACAGTGAAAACAAAGTAACGGATTCATTATGCATGAACCAAGAAGAATGGCTTTTAAGCAGAAGCAAAAGAGAACAACAGTCAAATCTTCGCCAAACAAGTAGTGTCAATTTCATAGCAATGCAATGTAGCATGCAGTGAGCTCTATCAATGTTTGTATGGAGGAAATTCGATTTAAAATCTACAACCTTGTTGAAATTAAAAAAGTTATTTACTTGCACTATTTAATGTGTTGGTGTTAATTTAGATATTTGCTTTATTGATTTAAATGTATACACTGGCAATTTAAAGCTTTGTTCCGAATTTTAGATGTAATGTCAAACGTTCCTTAGTGTTTTGAGTCTTGGGTAATTAGGAAAGGTAACTCTTGAAAGTGGACTTTTTATACCAAATATTTTTTAACTTGGATTTTTCATTTCGTTTAAACATTCTTCATTCAATTTGACACATGTAATTCATTGAAATACATTTCTTGTGTCTTCAGAACTCATTTTCTTAATGTTTTATGCATAGGTTAAAAAGATAATGACATTAATTGTTTTTTAGGAGAACATTATTTTTTGTAACAAAATTATTATTAGGTATTATGAGATATTTTCACTGTGTGTACTTATCTTAAGAAGATGCCCATCATTTGACACTGAAAGTTCTGAAATTCTGTTAATAATAAACTTGAAATGAAACATTTCACTAAAATTAGACAAAAACTAAAAAATTCTATAAAAAAATTTATGATATCAATACTTCCATCTGGATATTTGACATCTACATTACAAGTGGTGCTGTATTGAAATCTAAAATAAACTGTTGATGTAATGAGCCACCTTAAAGTCTCCGAGTATATATGTATGTACAGGTAGGAAATAATAATAATGTGAAAAACCTATATTTCTACGGGCTTTTCGTCTCTCTTCTCAAAAGGAGTTGCACAGTGGCATTCTTGCCAAATTCTTAAGCCTGTCATTTTTTTGTGCCATTTTTAATTTAATATATATTATACACAAAACAAAGAGTTAAATTAAATCTCAGATTTACAAATTGTAACGATTCTTTGAAGAAGTTGTAACCCCAGGTTCGATCCAAGGTGAAAGTAAAATATTTTCAACTCTTGTCATTTTTGTTATCTATTGTGCTTCGAAATGAAATGTTTCAAACAGCAGGACTATTCTTTTTAATGACCAGACCAGGCAAATTTTTCTCTATATGAATATTTACCATCAAGCAACATCTTCTGATACATCGAAATAAAGAAAGATAACTCTAATTTTCTTACGACAAAATTATATAAACTTTATGATCGAAAAATATCTAAATATTTGTTCTTTTCTTTCGTTTTAGATATATGATATAAACTACATCACATCACTGACTTGATCTCGTCCATGGTATCAACCATCGGATGGTCTCAGCCCGCGACCTCCGGGCTTGGGCCGATAGCAACCGCTCGGGCTGATACCAGGGCCCAGATCAAAATAGTAGTGTGATATTCTTTACAACTCTGAACGCAGCATAAGTAAGGGAATTCGACGATTGGGAAGTTACAGTATTCCAGGTAAAATATGAAACAGATCTGTTAGTTGCGAAGTTAGAGATTTGAATCCCACTGTGGGTAGTGGACACCGGTCCTTCGCATTTCGATATATCGATGACATATTGTAAATTATAACAAGGGTATTTTCCATTCTAATGTCGAAACGATATATCCTGTTGAGCTTGAGATAAAAGTCTGTTTCTTATTTAGATATTTTACTTAAAAAAAACGTTAATGGTAATCTAACAACCAAGCCCAGTGGTAAACGTGATGACTTTTAACTTTTTGTATCGTCAACTTCCCTTACTTAAGCAGCAATATATCTTCATCTCCTGCATACGGAGTTTACATATCTCGGTTGATTAGATACGCAAGAGCATCTACGTATGAACAATATCTGCAAAGAGGTAAACTATTGACAAACAAGTAGATGAAACAAGCATTTCAGAAGGCTTGTTTAAAGTCACCATTTTGTATGTTCTATGGTCGATACAATGACCTTGTCAGCAAATACAATTTATCATTGATTCAAATGCTGACTGACGTTTTTCATACTAATGAGTTAGTCCATTATTTATACACTGAATTGACGACGGATGTTTTCGTCATTTCCCGATCATGACAATGAGCACACGAACGGTGGGTGTGACTGGTCGGCAGGGTATGCTCACTCCTCCATGACATGTGATCCCACCTAAAATGTTTGGAGGTCCGTGATTGCTCTCATCCTATTTTGTATTGTTTAACGGACATTTGATCTGGAATACTGTTCGTTATCTCCATATGTTTAATGTAAAAAGTAAAAGGAAATGCTTTGAATATTGAATCTTATATTAGAAACATGCATGCAACAAAAATCAATTATTTTTCTTAGGTGTAGAGATTCTCCTTAATGTAGGATATATGGATTATCTTCCTTTATCCATGGTTTCAGATCAATTAGCCATAATAAGCTTGGTAAAACCGAAAAAAATGACCAAAAATTAATTCAAAACGGTGCGAAAACATTAACCAATTATAGAATATCCTGCTTGTTTCATTGAATTATGTATATTGCACTAGTATGATTCTTTAACAGGGTGTTCCATTTTATCGACATTACAAGAAGTGTAGAATGACTATATTATTTTTATTAAATAATAAAATTTGCAAGGATTATTACTAAAGAATTTGATAAGTATATCAAAAGTCACTGTCAGGTTTGATGGAAATTAACATATATATTTGTAGACAATCAACAATTTATCAATGACATAAAAAGCTTTAATTCGTTAAATTGTGCTGAAGTATCTTAACATTTCTGTAGACTTAAGTATATATGTCTATCCACATATTACCTTAAAAAAGGAACGATCAGTAATAAAAATTCGTCAAATAAAACAGTAAAGTATGTGGACATAACGAAAAGATTTCAAGTTCAGAAGTCCATTAAACAATATAAAATGTTAATCTGGGGTCCGTTTTACTACAGAACTTACAACTAAGACCAAAAATTAATTCTGCAAATAACTTTTAAACTAACATTACTTTGGCAATGGTTTTAATCTTTTAAAAAGAATGTAATAAATTATGCAATGCAATAGCAATTTTGAATGGTCCTCATCATTTCTTACAATGATTTACATTCCAGTAAGAATCATATTTGAAATCGACCAAATAGAAGAGTAATATCTTTGCTGGTTACAAATAACCCTACATAAATAAGCTGTATATTTTTTTCTGTATTTTTAGCAGTGTTAAATGTTTTGTCGATTCATTGAATCCTTTTTAACTTCCTCAAAATTGTAACCCAAACAGTACATGCCATTTGTTTCAGCGAAAAAAGAAATCAATAAATCGAACCAACTTGAAGTCTTAATGCCATAATTTGTTATACTTTCAACTAATCTTTATATTGTACATATATATTTAAAAATGTTGGTGGTGTTTGAAATAAATATCAAATATTTACCAGTGCAAAGGGGTTCCTGCCAGTTCTGTAAGCACCCACTCCTACAGGTCCCATTTTTCTTGTCACAAGTTCCTTGGAGGCAATATCCACACTTGCTACTGCAGTTCGTATCAAAAAACCCGTCAACACATTCTAAATGATTATTTGTTTAATTATATGGACATTGCATTAAATTGTTTTCTACGTGTATTGTATTTTCTATTGTAAGTTTTAGGATAAAACCCGAGCGTCCCAGTTCCTACACCAACAAACACACACACACACCCTCCCTCACACACACACACACACCCTCCCTCATACACACACACTCTCTCTCACACACACCCTCCCTCACACACACACACACCCTACGTCACACACACACCCTCACACACACACACCCTAACACCCTCACACACACACACAAAATAGGAACAAAAAGAACAACAAAAGTCAATCGAAACAATACAAATATGGAGCAGAGCGAACAGAGACCTCTTGGAACGTCATAAATAGCTAGGATTTGGTGCCATAGTAAGCATGTCCTGTCGATCGCCATGTACTTTTGTCAGATTAAGTTAATGGAGATATCAAAATTGGATTTTATTTTATTAGTCGTCCATTTCTCTCTCTCTCTCTCTCTCTCTCTCTCTCTCTCAGTAATAAGTAGGATAGTGAAACAAATTATAACCAACGATAGAAAGAACCATGTTTTGGATGTATATAAATAAAAAGGAATTCATTGTTTATGTTTATGTATTACAAAACTTCTACCTTCACATAGGGGTTCTTTCCAGTTTGTTTTGCAGCCTTTCAAACAACTTCCGTCTTTCTTGCTACAAAATCCTTCGCGACAATTTCCACATTGGGTGCTGCAATTCTGGTCATAAAATCCGTCCATGCATTCTAAAGTTTTAAAAACAAATGTGCGATGGTGCCGTTATTACAATAATTTGCACCGTGTCTTACTTTTCCTTATAGGACTCTCATAAACGCGTTTTAAGTTGGATTGATTGATTATTGTTTTATGCAAATTTGGCACTATTTCAGCCATATATTGTCTATCAAGTTGAATTCCTAATATGTTAAAACACATGCTTATGAAATTTTTAGCTTATTTTCAAATGTACATATTTTGATAAATTAAATAGACTAGTAATAATTTTTCTTATATCGCTTGAACATATTTCAATGTAATTTATTATAGGATATCCTTTTAGTATAAAGTAAAAGTTACATCTTGAAAAACTTCAACATTTTTCTCATGTAATTCAGTTTTCGATGTTAATAATTTCCGTCAATTAAAGTTACAAACAATGTATGTTAGAAATACGACCATACACCATACAAAAGAGCTGACTAGAATATCAACAATAATTCAATGCTTAATAATGCATTTACCTTGACATAATGGTTCTTTCCAGTTTAGTTTACAACCAGATAAACAACTTCCGTTGTACTTGTCACAAAATCCCTCACGGCAATACCCACACTCGGTACTGCAATTCTGGTCATAGTAACCATCAACGCATTCTATGATTAATAGAAGTTGTTCTTTTAAAATGTCATGTTGAATAATAAAATTGACGAGAATCGGGAAAGACACCCACAGTAACTCAACTTGATTATTTATGATCTCAAAACAATTAATAAACAAGATTGAAAAATAAATAGTAGAATCTGCCTCACACATAATTGATTATTTTTAAAATTAGGAAATTAAGAAAAATGCAAAATATTTCTTATTTTCGTTAAAGCAAAAAAGTGCAACAATTGCAAGATAAATGGATATGATACATGCATTCATTAAATTAAATCAAATCGATTCATGTTTATATAATGTAAAATATAATAGAAATTAAGCCTTTCAGTAGTTTAAGCAAAGTTTACAAATATGTTCCTCGTCATTTTATATATACTGGACAAAATAAACTAGGAATCATACTTTTCACAAGTATAAATAATGGGAATGGCTTCCAGGGCTCATAACCTATATATATATGCATATTATGTATACAAAATGACAAAGGAAAAGGGGTATTTTCACTTTATGCATGGCCATGTCCTAATATCAATTAATTGACTATCACCCTCTTCTCAATTTCATATATCAAAATAAAGTAGACACTTGGGGTGCTTTCTATTCCTACAATAAAATTTCTTTTTGAGAATGTAGGTATTGCAAATAAGGCTTCGAGAAAATGCAATGTTCTTGCATTTTGCCCAAAACAGGGGTATTTGACTACCTTTACCATACAGCATTATATACATATTTTAGCTTTTAAAAAACCAGATGTTTTTTTTTTAATTTAAGAGACAGAGACAGAGAGACGGTTAAACTTAAGAGAACAGCAGATTCCACCTGTTCCATTGGGTATCAAACTTTTCCTTTTTACCATTCTTATAAGAAATAATTTTTTGTGATTCATAATGAAATTTCATTTGTGATCTTGTATTTTTTACATTAAAGGTTTCTTTGTCATGTTTGTGCATCTTGCAGAACACTGTATACATGTAAATAGATGTATATTAATCCAAAGAAGTAATGTTATTTGATTCTTACAGATTTGAAGTTAATATTTTCTGTATATTCTGTATAACATATTAAGTTTTAATATTTTTCATTAATACACAACAAGATTGCCACTTTTCCTAAGTATTACATGTAAGAATAAAAGTAAAATTTGTGAGAGTGCAAGGATGTGTCAATCAAACCCATCCAAAAAATTTAAAATAAAATTTAAGTTTCAAAAACTTTCAGATGAAATAAAAATTTTAATTTAAATTATATGTGATATACAGTAAATATTAACTTCAAATCTGTGTCCATGCACCTTTAAATTGTGTTTTACTGTAGACCGAGCTTAAAACTCTTCAACATAAAATCAAATTCTAGAAAAAAATAATATGCTTATACAGACAGATACTATAAAAATTAAAAACCTTCACAAATATCCTCTTTCCAGTTTTCCTTACAGCCAGAAAAACATCTTCCTGTTTCTTTGTCACATTTTTTGTCTTCTTTACAATGTCCACATGGTTCACATCGTCCGTTGAAATCATAAGTCCCCTTATCGCAAGCTGCTGATATTTTTATTATTCATCAGATATGCATAAAATGTTTATTCAAGGCATAACATTATACATTTATTGATAAGTTCGAGGGCAACATGCGTTTTGTCGGACCCAAGAAGGCAGACAGTGAGTTTGGTTCGAGGGTCGACAAAACGCATGTCACCCAAGAACATATAGTCAATTGTTTTCCCATTAAAATTTGATCCTATACAAATCTATACGAAAAAATTCTAACTTTTCTAATGTTTTGCTGAGCGGGCATAAAAAAATCGATGTTGGACCGCTGAGTGACATGTTCGACCGGTCGATGAAATGTTGGATCGCTTACGTCACAGAATGAGCGGAGCTTAATCTCATTTTCATTCGTTGGTGTTCAACAGTGACGGACCTGATGTTACACCATGGAAAATAGTACGAAATACACGTATGTCAAAATAATATAAAAGGTATAACAAAACATATACTGACTGAGTTCTAGGGCAAAATGCGTTTTGTCGATCCTCGACTCGAACCAAACTGTCTGCCTTCGGCTTAACGGCCTCAAGCAGACAGTTTGGTTCTTGGGTCCAACAAAACGCATGTTGCCCTCGAACTCAGTCAATAAATGCATGTATAATGTTTTGTTATACCCTACAGTTTTTTGACATACGTGTATGAACACAGTCAATAAACCTTTTGTTATTGTCTGACGTCACGGCGTCAGACAGTACTAGATTTAACCAGGGCTTATTTATGCAGTCGTTCCATGAAATTGTTTAGATAGTTCGATGGTGGAAATTTCGATACATGCATAATCTCCAAAGACGCATGAGTTCGTCCCAGGAAGAAGTGAGATTTTATTTACATTACTGAATGATCGTGTGTAAGTAAATGTAATGATTAAGTAATATAATCCGTGCTTTCAATTTTGATATTCAATATGTCTGCTTCAGTCCTCTATAAAAATGCCTTATTATATAGATCTCACTGTTTTGTGTTGTGTATCAAGATTAAGGCATTTTACATGTTATGGTTAAATAATTGATTGCTTATTATGAGTAAAATTATACCTTGACATTGAATTACTAGTACCTAAGCATCAGGCACGTGGTCAAATATTTTCTCTTAGTTGCCCTGCTCCCAGTATTGTAACAAGAGGCCCACGGGCTTTATAGGTCACCCGAGTATCATGTAACAGCTTTCCAACAATTAAATTTGGTTCTGTTTTAAACCAGAGGCCATAAAATTCACAATTTTGAAAAAGACACCATTGCTTATCATAACTATAAACTTAGCATACTTACTCTATTTACTTATTACCCAGAGGTAGATCAGTATAAAAAAGAGAAAATGCACTTCCACTTTATAAACAGTTGTGCACCCCACCCTAAAGGAACCACTGACCATGGAGCCATGAAATTCACAATTTTGGAATAGGCACTCTTGCTCATCATAACTATGTACTTAGTTAGTTTATTTAATACCCAGAGGCAGAGAGAAAGTTTTTCAAAGAATTAATGCATTTTCACTATATAATCCATAGAGCCCCGCCCTAACACCAGAACCCCTGACCCTGGGGCCATGAAATTCACAATTGTGGAATAGACACTCTTGCTCATCATAACTATGTACTTAGTTAGTTTAATACCCAGGAGCAGAGAAGAAGATTTTCAAAGAATTAATGCATTTTCACTATGTAATCCATAGAGCCCCGCCCTAACACCAGAACCCCTGACCCTGGGGCCATGAAATTCACAATTTTGGAATAGGCACTCTTGCTCATCATAACTATACAGTTAGTTAGTTTTTATTTAATACCCAGGAGCAGAGAAGAAGATTTTCAAAGAATTAATGCGTTTTCACTATATAATCAATAGAGCCCCACCCTAACACCAGAACACCTGACCCTGGGGCCATGAAATTCACAATTTCAGAAGAGGTACTCTTGCCCATCATAACTATGTGTACTACTTAGTTTATTTAATACCCAGGAGCAGAGAAAAATTTTTTCAATGAAATAATGCATTTTCACAATATAATCTATATAGCCCCGCCCTAGCACAAGAACCCCTAACCCTGGGGACATGAATTTCACAATTTTGGTAGAGGATTCAATGGTGATTACATTCATGCTAACAGTTTGCCTGCTCGATGTCTAGCAGTAAAGAAGAAGATTTTTAAAGATTTCATTAATTTTAGTGGTTTTGGCCCCACCCCTCAGGCCCCAGGGGGGCAGGGACCATGATATTCAAAATTTCTGTTTCCCTTCATCCATAGATGCTATATACCAAATTTGGTTGAAATTGGTTGAGTGGTTGCAGAGAAGAAGCTGAAAATGTTAAAACACGACGGACGAAAACGGATACCGTAAATCTGGAAATTTTTGCTGTAGATAAATTTTTAGCAAATTTGCGAGTTCATTATATTCGCAAAAATATTTTTCTTAAAAATAAATTACCAATAAGAAAATGTAAACAAAGCAGTGGTAATTCGCACAATTTTGAAACGTAAAAATTAATAAACACCATTTACACCCGAATTCGCAAAATAAAATCGACGTAAAAATTTCCAGATTTACGGTAGCAATAGGTCACCTTAGTGACTCAGGTGACCTAAAAACTGTTCATACAGTGCCTGAGAAAAATGCAGTGAAAACAGAAAAAATGTTTTATTCAAGTTTGCTTTTAATTCTTTATTGTGTGAATAGATTTGTATGTTACTTCATCACTCCTATCCAACGATTTGATTTTGGACGATATTACATTGTAAATTAGTTTACATCTTCTTGTTTCTTTTCCCAGATGCTTCAGTTCAGAATTTCAACAATCAATTACGTAACAGAGTAAAGTAGAGAATCATTGTAAATCAAATGGTTTGGGAAGCAATAAAAGCTTTCAAGAACAGCAGGGGAATGGTCAGCATGTGTAACGCTATGCCAAGATTGTTATCACCAGGGTTAGGGTTAGAGTTATACGCGCCCATTAAGTGGTCAAAGATCTTCCCATTGATGACATCATTTACAACCTTAATTTTATTCTGTTTGTTGAATAAAAAATCAGTTAGGTCATTTAACATATAAAACATTTCTTGAAAAAAGCTGACCTGGGATCTTGAAACATCTTCAGCCTAAGTCGACCAAAATCTTTATTTTATAATAAAATGTAGTAAAAGTCAAACAGACCAGAAGGGTTAGAGATATTTGTAATATTGTTTCACAGAGATGTTTTTATGTGCAAATGAAGAAATAAATTCCATAATTAATAAATATTTTATCGGCGATTAAAAATTTCACTCAAGTCTTAGTTTGTTTTATGATCCTGGTGCCAGGAGCTTCAATTTAAAGTTCTTTGTACATTATTGTATACAGTATTGATTACGCATGGTCTATTGCAGATAAATTATCGAACGAAAGAAATTATATAACATAATATATTATTTTTTTCCGTTGTATGAATTTTAGCAAACCACGTCAGACAAGCTTTTTAGGAAAGCCAATACTTGTACCTTTTACTTTCTTTTAAGATAAATGAGTAACAATCGTAAATGTGATGTAAATTTTGTTCACCAGCACTGCAGTTCTGTCGAAATCCAACGAGTGCAAATAAAACATAGCTGGCCCCGCCCACCCTGCGGTGTAAGGGTTCTAACATATCTCATCGAGAGGTCTAACATCTCTTTCTGTGGTCTAACATCCATTTTTATATGCCCGCTCAGTAAAACTTTGGAAATGCATATTTATTAGGACATAATTTTAAAAGGTCTAACAAATGCACTTTCCATTTTTATGCGCCTGGATCAATAGATTCGTGGTGCTTATTGTTTTTGTCCTGCCGTTTTGTTTGTCTGTCTGTTGTCAACTTTAACCTTCGCAATAACTTTTAAACTCCTAGAGATATATAGAGACTTCATATTTGGTATGCATACCCCACGAATAAAGCTCTTTCAAATGACTCCAAGGTCAATGACTTTTTTACCTTGACTGTGACCTATATACTAAAAATAGTTTTTTCGAACGTTCACAATATAACTTTTGCACCATAGAAGATAGATACTTCACATTTAATATGCATATTCGAATATTTTAATTTCTTTGAAATAACACTAAAATCAATTACCTTGTGATCTTGACTGTGACCTGTATGCTAAAAATAGCTTTATTGAACTTTGTTGCCACCGGGCGCATTGTGTTTCACAAACACGTTTTGTTTTGATATTTAAAACTTTAATACTTCTTTTTTTATCCAAATCAAACTTACCACCACAACTAAGAGATACATCACTTGGATCAGAACAGCCATAAATGCACGATCCGTTAAAAACATCACAATGTTTGTCTTTACACTTAGAACTGCATTCGTCACTACATCCAAAACTGTATTTATTTTGTTCACAACCTATAAGATACATGTATACAGAAGCCCAATTAGATCTATCAAAAATATATTTCAATTCCACATTATATATCATAGAATTTCTTAAAGTCGAATTCACTGCAAGCCAACTATTATTCGCATGCTAGAAATATGTTAAAGATTAGTTAATGGTCTTCTTTTACTCGTGAATTACTAGTATTTTTGCCATAAACTTTTTATTTTGGCTTCTCCTTTATGTAAATTTTTGTCGCAGATATATTTAAATCTAAAACACCACGAATAAATGTCACTAAAAATCGTCATACTTCTTATCTTAATTTGGAAGGAAGTAAATTTATTACAGTTCACCCCGGAGGGGTTGAATTAATCAAATACTCTTTATTTATTTATTTATTTTTTTTTTTTACTTCTCAAAACCAGAAAGTGCAACTTACCCATTACTCTCACTTCGCATATTTCTACAGATGTCCTAAATTTTTCCCCACAGTTTGACATAAATCCATTAGGTCTTTCGTTAAAAAAGGCTACTCCTTGTGCCAATTTATTCACAGTTATGTTCTGAATCGAGTTTAGACAGCCTGACATGGGGTAATGATGATAAACTTCTCTCCCTGTGTTCCCGGAGGGAGGAACAAACAATATGTCGTCATATATATAAATAGAATAACCAGTTTCCCTATCTGTTGCTAAAACAGAAAGACATTGTCGTTTACAATGAGTTTTGGTATTAAAGACCATTTACATCCCTGTCACATAAAAATGCAAAGGTGGTCGCAGTAGAGTCTCCTACAGCACCTTGACAACGCTGCAAGATCTCCACTAAACGAAATAGATTCGCACGTGATCTCCTTAACGCCAGAAGGAGGCGCGCACTTCGAGCATGCACAAGGTATGCGCCGTGTGAAGACAGTCTGATAAAAACGAAGAGGAAACGTAGTATGATCGCCGTTGAAGCGCGGTGAGATATCCAACAACGCAATGGGAGCTTCGTATGCACGCCTTGAAGACGCACATAATCACAGCAAGAACGCAGTGATAGTGGAATGCGCTTCCAAGGAAACCTTGCAGAACCTTGGAGGTTTCTATCGCGTTTTGCGGCGCTTCTAATGAGATTAATGTTCTTATTTTTTAGACTGCGATAAGACAACGACAACATGGAGTTGTCACTAAAATCATTGCACTCTCTTTGCGTTTCTATCTCTTCCATTGGCGATCACAAGGCGTTGTTGAAGCGTTGTCAGCCAGCTCACGAAGCAAGAGCAATGACCTCTTATTTGATCAGCAATGGTCAAGAGCATGGGAGTCTTTAAGTAGAATTGTTAAATGGAAAGAACAAGGTACGGATTCGATACAAAACGGTCCTTTATTTTTTTTTTAGAAGTAACGTAAGAAATTAAAATTTATCTTTTCTGAATTATTAAAATTCCATACAGTAAAAACATACAGATCTATTCTTCCAATATGACATCCTTAATGCTAATTGTTACACCATAAACTTGTTCATTTTCTCCTTTTTTCTTTTAAAGTTGCAGAAGACATCAATTTTCGGTGGAATTTTCTTTCAGAAAACATATGTAGTACATGCATCGCCCACAGAGACATTAGTATCTTAAGGAAAAATCAGAAATGAGTCATTTTGAAGCTTTTCTGCATAAAACTTAAAAATGTCCATAATTTCCATAATGGTCTTCCTTAATATTCTTTAAGATTTATCATATCTATCAACTAAACTTTTGTTAAAACCCTTTTCATAAATTTTCAATAACATTGAATTTTAGGGCAAATATCTTTTTCTTACACCAGAACTTATTCTATTATTTCAGTGGAGTAAATGTGTTATTACTTCAAATTGATTACAATTTTTCAGTGTGTTCATTTTTTACATTCATAATAAAGACAAAAATTGTACGCATCCATCGCAAAGAGAACGTCGTGAACGCGAGATTTTGTTGAATCGCAATTTGCCACGAGAACGCCGTAGAAACGCGTCGGTCGCCTTAGGGACGCCGTTACATTGCGAACATTTTACAGATTTTGTGCAATTTTTCTGAGATTCTAACTTGTTCGTTTTGAATCAGTGACATCACCTATTTGCATTTTTTTATACAAATGCATATATATAAATACCCCGGCTATTTGGAAACTTATTGATTTAAAAACCTATTGTTTTACTTTAAGATCAATCTTTATCACAAAGACGGTAGGAGCTAGGCAATTTTTGTACATTTGTATGTACACAAAAAGAAAAACCATAGAAAAAGCCTTCCGAATAATGTAAAACTACCGAGATTTCCATTTTTCCTACTTCGGACTGTCATTTCCCGAGAATTCTTCATACCATATTTTATTGATATATAATTATATAAATTTCACTAGCATTTTTCTTGAGAACATAGTCAATAAATGTTTTGTTATACCTTTCATTTTAATTTTTTTGACATACATGTACTTTGTACTGTCTTCCATGATTTCACCTCAGGTCCGTCACTTTTTCAAGAACACAAACGAATGAAAATGATAGTAAGTCCAATCTGTGACGAAGGGGGTCCAACATCTCATCGACCGGTCCAAGATCTCACTCAGCGGTCCAACATCGATTTTTTTTTATGACCTCTCAGCAAATCATTAGAAATTGCGGTCTTTTTCTCGTAAAGATTTGTATACGAACAAATTTTTTCAGGTATAACAATCGAATATGTTTTATCCCATGTTTATCTCTTTATCCCGTGGGTATAGCTCATGTGATATATATCGTTTTCGTATCCCACAGTTGTGACATCACAATGGGTTTTGCGTTAGCGTAATGAAGTAAAATATGCAGAAAATGTGTAAAACATTGAGTGTGAAGTAATAAACATGGGATAAAAAGAATCTCCCATGATTTGTAGTTGGATATGATTTTTATCCAACTCGTTGTGTGTTTTTATACCCTCGTCAAGGCTTGGGGATGAAAAAAAAACACGCAATTCGTTGGATAAAAATCCTATCTGATTGTGAAGTATTATACATGGGATAAAAAGGATCTCCCATGATTTGTAGTTGGATATGATTTTTATCCAACGAGTTGCGTGGTTTGTTTTTTTTTTTATCCCCGAGCCTTGGCGTTGGATAAAAATCATATTCAATGTAACGCCGTCGAGCGGTAAACGGCTCTATTTAAATAATCCAAGTGCGAGATAACTCCAGTTTTATTAATAATCCATGTGACCTTAATTCTCCAACCTCTAAAGCATACGCTTTAGGTTAAATGAAACGCAAAATAAATTATTTACAGTTTATTTACATCACAAATATATCCAAGTTTCACACATAATAAATCACTGGCCGGACTGCACTTTTTCCTACATGTATATCCCGTAATAGAATTAATAAGACTGACTGCCCCTAAGCATTTACTCGACCTATATATATACATAATATGCATTGCTCATGAGGAGCAATCTTTTTTAACGGGGTCAGTTATGTAACGACATTGCTCGCGCGGAGCAATGACATGTAAACAAACATTGCGTAACAGTAAAACAGAATAATACTACAAGATACCGTTACAACTCCCCCCTACTTAAGCTTTTGACTCCGATCAAAATTTATGTACAATATAAAATACGAAATGATTACCCCTATTATAATACATGTAAAACAGACAATTAAGACATAATTTAAATTCAAATATCAAACATACGACTTAATAATATAACTCTAAGTGCAGCCAGTTCATTATAAGCAATTTTTATAAACACAAACAAATCAATAAAACTTTACGCATAATAAGCAGTCAATATATACAATTAAAGCATGACAAATTTTCAAATATTCACAAGTCTGTTCATCAAAATATTAAAGTTCTGCTCATACGGAAATGTCGCCTTTCACAATCCGAACATGGCCGTCTTCGAAATGTTTCGGTACCTCCTTCAGGATTTCATTAGCCACATTTGGAAAGTCAATATCATCGGGGTTAAGGTCTTCTGAATAAACGATATGAGAGTCTCTGCTTATTTCTTCCGTACCATCTAGGTTACGTTTCACTGTCTTATGTAACACCAGACAAATTGTTGATCTCTGCGTGAGATCAGTGTCCCGATGTTCACTGTCACGATCACTGTCACAAGCACTCGTTTCTGGTTGGCTGTCCTCGTCTATAAAGATAACTTCCCGGGTGTCCGTTGACTCGTCTTCCAACATCTCGACTATTCGGTCACTAGTAAAGTCTGCACAATTATGGAGAATGTCTTCTACCAGAGATTCGTCGATCTCCGGCAATTCTGATGCAAAAGAAATATCATCCAGATAATTCACATTGGTCACATCAGTCTCTTGCACGTCACAGTAAGTCTCATCGTTCTCATCGGACGAAATGTCTTCGTACAAGTCGCTATGAACGTAGACAGGTTTGGTGGCAGAGGATAGTTTTTTTTGCAATCAAAACGTTTGACTGACGGTTTACTTAATATTGAGCCAGCCTGCTTTTAAAATGTGCATTGAAAAATTTTAAATTCCCTCTACATGTAATAATAGTATGATGTAGTCCCTTGAGAAATTTGAAGCTTTTAGGAATAAAACATGTACAACTTACATAATGAGCCCTAAAGATGGCGCAGGGATAATCTCAAAATTTCATGTGAATCAAGCCTATTTTCACTATTTCGCCGCAGTCGCATCTGCTTCCAGGCCCGTGCTGATGACCTAAGCTACCACACAAATTGCAGAATAACATTTGTACATACCAATGAACAGCAAGAGATATGGGCTCAACCACCTCGTTTTCAAGCTACAATTCATCCTGTGAACCCACCCCGCTTTTCTGGTGAAATACCGGTAGAGCGAGTTTTGAGCTTAGTTTCGTATTTCTAGTCCATATCCCCTATACAGTAGTAGTGACACTAAAGTGTCATATTTCAATAAAATATACAAGGTCACCAATTCCCTCCAAATGCACCCATAAAATATTCTACCTATAAAATTACCTATAATATGCATTCAAACCTCAGGTTTCTCTATTTTTTCTATTTTTTGACCAGTACTTTATTCGAAACTATCCTCTGCCACCTTTAACTTTCAAAGTTTGTCTTGCAAGTAATAAACCTTGCTCAATTCAAAAAGAACATGCAATTCTGAGTAAAAATATACCAAATATGTCTTGATTCATTGAAAAATAAAAAAGTTATGGCCAAATAAGAGACCTCACCAGTTCTCGGCCAACCACCTTAACCCCATATTGTTTCTTACACATAAAACAAATGCAATTCTTACAACTCCAGATGATCAATATACCATCAAAAAAGTGTTAAATAGTAATTTTAATCAATTTCAAATACATTTATATGTAAAAAGTCAAATACAAAGAGCACATCTTGGTGAAATGTACTCACATGTATCACATACTCCCCTATTTTTCATGTTCTATGAAATTCCATTTTATCCCTTTTTCACTTGGTTTTATATACCTATAACTTCTTTGCAAAGTTAAAACCCCTTTCAACTTTCAAGATATTTATCATGATATGCAAAAAAAACCCTTGCACCACATTCTAAAGAAAAAGTGTCCAGGAAATGGCAGTTCAACACCTACCCCTGCAGCCATTTCTTCAGTGTAATGAAAATGCACTGTAAAAATCTGTTTGTCCTAAATGAATTCTTTCTAAGTGTCTGATATTTCCTTTTAACAGTTATGAGTAATCAAATACAAACATTTCATTCTCCTGAAAATTAAAAGTGATTATTCTGTCCATCCTGGGCAATTGTGGGCAGATTATATGGGCCTAGCAGAATTCAATAATTACATGAAAATGCACATTTTCTTGCTATTACTTCAATAAATATGCAATACAAACTCTTTGTTTTGTTATTATTCAAAGAAAAATAGTCATTTTATAGCAAACCATTGAAAAATTTAGATTCTGTCACATTTAAATATAAATAAATTTAAAAATTGAAAGGGGGGGGGCATATTTCATGAAAATATCAATAACAGAATAGGTTAAATTTGGAAAAATAAAGCAAAAAAAGTTTTTTTTGTACTATATATGGTTAGGGTTAGTGACATTTAGGTATGCTGACAGATTTTTATTTTCAAAATAATTATATTTAGTAAATTAGGTTAAAAAAATGGCAAATTTATGTAATTTCAGTGATATCGCACTAATTAATACACTTAAATTTTAATTAGATTAAATTAATTAAAGCAAGACAAGATTTTAATTATGCGACAATACCCAAAGTATCAAATTCAAACAATTAATTTATTCTCTGGCAAAAAATGCCTAAATCTTATATGATTTATTATGCTGATGGTTCAAAGTCTTTAAAAATGTATGCTGGAAAAGAGTAACCCCCCTAGCTTTTTAGTAAATATACCCAATTGTACAGATTTTAAATAACAGAAATAAAGTATTCTTTTAATTTGGCATACATAAATAAACCCTTTTGTATAAAAATCAGACGAAAATTCACATTTCTAAAAATTGATGCATTCTTGAAGGTGGCAGAGGATAGTTTTTTTTGCAATCAAAACGTTTGACTGACGGTTTACTTAATATTGAGCTGCTTTTAAAATGTGCATTGAAAAATTTTAAATTCCCTCTACATGTAATAATAGTATGATGTAGTCCCTTGAGAAATTTGAAGCTTTTAGGAATAAAACATGTACAACTTACATAATGAGCCCTAAAGATAGCGCAGGGATAATCTCAAAATTTCATGTGAATCAAGCCTATTTTCACTATTTCGCCGCAGTCGCATCTGCTTCCAGGCCCGTGCTGATGACCTAAGCTACCACACAAATTGCAGAATAACATTTGTACATACCAATGAACAGCAAGAGATATGGGCTCAACCACCTCGTTTTCAAGCTACAATTCATCCTGTGAACCCACCCCGCTTTTCTGGTGAAAAACCGGTAGAGCGAGTTTTGAGCTTAGTTTCGTATTTCTAGTCCATATCCCCTATACAGTAGTAGTGACATTAAAGTGTCATATTTCAATAAAATATACAAGGTCACCAATTCCCTCCAAATGCACCCATAAAATATTCTACCTATAAAATTACCTATAATATGCATTCAAACCTCAGGTTTCTCTCTTTTTTCTATTTTTTGACCGGTACTTTATTCGAAACTATCCTCTGCCACCTTTCCTGGATTCAAAGAAGTCATCACGCTCGACTCGTCTCCGCTTTGAGGGCATGGCTGCTTCTAATTGTTCACAATTCAGTTTGTGAACTGAAGTCAAGTGTCTTTTCAAATTAAATCTTCGCAAAAAGGGTCTCTGGCAATAACTACACTGTAAACTATTTACATGATCACTATGTTTCTCTTTGGTATGCTGGTGAAGATTACTGCTGGTGCTGAATGTCTGTCCACAAGTTTCGCACAACATTTGTCGAATGTTTATTTTCTGAAACGGATGGGGGTTCTTATAGTCCGTCCTCCTCGGGTCATCTTCGTTCTTGGTTCTGATTGGTCAGCTTCCGAATTGTCTGTTCTCGGGGGCGGAGCTAGCGGTAACTTCAAACGCCACCGGCCTGGTCCAGACGCGTGCCAATGTTGACCGTCTGGTGTCTCGCCACCCTTGTATTCCGCTGTCTCGCTGGTTGTATAGCGGGACTGCTGTCGCTCTCCGCGGTAGGGTTTGATGTTGTCGGCGTGCACTGTGACGGGTTTCGACTGTTTTGAATGCTTAATTTCATAAAGCACATCACTTAATCTTCTCATTATTATCCATGGCCCAGTCCATTTTCTCGACAGTTTTAACTTTTGTCCCTTATCAACTTTTGGTTGACTTCTCCGTACTAAATCTCCAACTTCATAATTAGCTTCACGCACGTTACGATCAAAATAATTTTTCTGTCTCTGAGATGCTTCTTTCGTAACTTCCCTTGCGTAATCATGAATTGTGGAAAGTTTTTCCTCTAAATCGCGCACATAAACTGCTCTGTTCGCATCTTTTTCGGGCGTTTTCATCGCTTCATTTTCAGTCAGAACATTTATCGGTAATTTGGCTTCTTTACCAAAAACTAGTCTATATGGCGAAATCCGTGTAGTTTCATGCGGAGTAGTGCTGTACGCGAGAACGATGCCATCCACAAAACGGTCCCAATCAGTTTGATTTGCATTAATGTACTTAGACAGCATGTCTTTTATCGTTCTGTTCATCCTCTCTACCATTCCGTCTGACTGGGGATGATATGAAGTACGCGTTTTGTCAATTTGAAATAATCGGCACATTTCCTGGAAAAGTTTACTTTCGAATTGTTTTCCTTGGTCTGAGTGAATAGCTCCAGGACATCCGTATCTCTTAATCCATCCTTTAAACAGGACCTCGGCTACCGTTTCAGCTTCCATGTTCATGAGTGGAAATATCTCAGCAAATTTTGTAAAATAATCCATCACTACCAGAATGTAAGAATATCCATTATCTGACTTTGGGAATGGTCCGGCTAAGTCCAGTACTATTCTTTGAAAGGTTTCACCACTCAGGAAAGTTTTCATACGCGATCTCTTTTTCCGAGGCGGATTTTTCCTCTCTTCACACACATCAAACGATAATACGTAGTCATGAACGAATTGTCGCATCCTAGGCCAATAATAATCGGAATTCCTGACTTTTTCTAAAGTCTTTTTGACACCCATATGACCTCCAACATTAGAGTCATGGAAGTGCCATAACACAACTTGACGCAGTTTCCGTGGTAGACATATCTTTAGTTCCTCACTATTATTTGAAATCCAGCGAATACACAGAACACCTTGATCAATGCACAATAAATCCCATCTTGAATACCAATATTTGCACTCGAAGTTTTCACATGACACAGCTGATAATGGCGGTTTTTCATTCTTTTCCATCCAATGGAGAATAACGCGCATTCCAGGGTCATTCTGTTGTTTCTCTCGAATATTTTTTCGGTTTAATGACTCCTCCGGTTGTTTCCGAATCTTTGCTCGCATTGGTCTATTTGTTCGCTTCTTCTTCACAGGAGAAATAACGGCACAATCACTTGATTTTTCAGAGTTCGTGTTATCCTTAAACAATACACTTAAATCAAACACGTGATTGACACTTCCTTTTGAATTATTCCTTAGTTCGGAAACGTGAATATTTCTGAATTTCACTTCCTTCACTTTTCTCACGTTTACACTGTTTACATTTCGATTCACAAGAAACACGAGATAATGCATCTGCATTTCCATGTCGTTTCCCAGCCCTATGTTCAATTTTAAATATGTACGGTCCAAGTCGCTGTAGCCACCGCGCAATTTGTCCATCCGGTTCTCGGAATCTACGAAGCCACACCAAGGATCCATGGTCTGTTCTAAGCAAAAACTCTCGACCAAGTAAATAGTGCTTAAAGTCTTGAACAAAGTACACAACAGCTAGCATTTCCTTGCGTGTAACACAATAATTTCTTTCAGAATTATTCAACACACGGCTTCCATAGGAAATCACAATTTCTCTTCCATTCTGAATCTGCGATAACACAGCGCCTATAGCCTCGTTGCTAGCATCAGTGTCTAGTATAAAATCACCAGCATTCACATCGGGATATCCAAGAATAGGTGCAGATATTAATTTCTGTTTCAAAACTTCGAACGCTGTATCACATTCTTGCGTCCAATTCCATTCTTGATTTTTCCCAGTAAGAATATGCAGACATTTTGCGGTTTTAGCAAAGTCTTGAATGAATCTCCTGTAATACGCTGCTAGTCCTAAGAAACTTCTAAGTTCCGTTACATTGCTCGGTGTTTTCCAGTTTTTCACAGCTTCTATTTTTGAAGGATCTGTTTTAATACCCTCCTTTGAAACGATATGTCCAAGAAAGCTCACTTCCCGCCTAAAGAAATTGCACTTCTTCGCTTTTAGTTTTAGGTTTACACTCCGCAATCTATCTAATACTAAACTAAGATTATCTAAATGTTCGTCAAAAGTACGACTGTACACAATAATGTCATCCAAATATAAGACTGTTATATGCCACTGTAGTCCATTTAACGCCTGTTCTATAACTCTTTGAAACGTTGCCGGGGCGTTGCATAATCCAAAAGGCATAACCGTATAATGGTAAAGGCCACCACGAGGTGTAGCAAACGCTGTTTTCTCCTTATCCTCCTCACTCATAGGAATTTGATGGTAAGCCATATTGAGATCTAATGAAGAAAACCATGTAGATCCATCGAGGGAATCGAGATCATCTGCCACACGAGGTATCGGATAAGCGTCTTTGATGGTATTCGCATTTAATTTCCGATAATCGACACAAAGCCTCCAGCTTTTGTCCTTCTTCTGGACTAATACAATAGGAGCGGACCAGGGACTGTTGGACTTCTCTATTAATCCCTGTTCTTCTAATTTCTTGATTTCCTCATCCATTATTTCCCTCTTGAAAATAGGTACCCTGCGCACTGGTTCCTTAAGGGGAATTTCTTCCTTTAACTTAATGCGATGTTCCCCAATCGTTGCACGCTCCACTGGTTTGTTTGGGTCTGCAAACGCGTCCACACGAGCTAAGAGAAAGTTCTTAAACTTTGCCGCTTGCTCTTCAGTTAGATTTTCACTCGCTTCTTTAAAAACTTGTTCTAGATGCTCTGGCAATTTGTCGCCTCCTGACATTACACCACACACTTCCGGGGTTTTCAATGTTGACACAGTTTCTACAGGATCAAACACAGCTATGTCGGTACACTTCTGTACATAAACGTCATGGTCATTCGGATTAAACACGCGCACAAAAATATTATTTTCACCACGTGTAGATTTCACTAACTCTCTTGCCACAGCTAACCCATGATTATGTACAAATGATTTTAGAGGTAACAGCACCCCATCACAAGCATCTACACTACTATCGAATGTAGCCTTTATAATACTCTCATGATGAGCTGGAACAACACTGTCCTCCATGCTAATAATATAATATCCCCGCAAGACTTCAGCATCTGAATTAAGGTTGCACACATTAGATACATAGTTCCATTGACACTGGAATTTAGTGATAAAATCTTGGCCCAGTAAATTACATTTTACGTCTGCCACAAACACTCAAAATATCACTTGAAGTCCTTGAAAAGAAAGTATCATTTTTGCAGTTCCCGTAACTTTCAATTTTCTTCCGTCGGCTGTATTAAATTGCTTTTTAGCGCGCTCCAGCACAGGTCTGTGTTCTGGAAGAATGTTCCAATAAACCTCTTCTGTTATGAACGTGTTCATTGCACCAGTGTCAAATTTCCATTCTAACGATGTGCCTTCCACTAAGCCATCTAATCTCATTCCTGGTTTTCCTCTAATTTCTATAACTCCTTGATTTTTCTCGTTAGACTCGTAATTCAAGTGCAAATTTCCAACATCTGTTTGAGTTGATACTGCAGGCATTTCTACACTGCTATCATCCTGACGTTGTTCCTCTCCTGTACTAGGCCGCTTAACTAACTGCTGTGCCGACACATGGCCTACTGCCTCGACACTCTTAAATTTAAAGATTTCTGGGGGGGGGGTTGGCTAACAGCATTTTTTCGCTTTGGACAGTCTTTATACAAATGCATGAAGAATTACAGCCATAACATTTCTTCAAAGTTTTTCTTTTGTCCTCAATATCTGGATAAGCGCGGTACGTTTTCCTGGTCACTGGGACTTTTCCCTGAGGGGAGAACTCGCTAACTCTATAAATGGGTCTTACAGGGTTGTTTTCCCTGTTTCTTAAATTCCGATTCTCTGTCATACGAATGCATTCCTCCTGCATCGCAGCAGTCACTGCTTCCTGTAGGCTTTTTGGTCTAGTGCGCTTCACAGCTAAGCGGAAATCGTCATCATGATTACAGTTGTCCATAAAAGTTTTAAGACTAGCTTCTTCCACATAGTCTCGATTTCCAGGGTGAGCTCTTCTATACAAATCAGCTATCGCTTGGCCAAAATCTCGGAACGATTCTGTCTGGAGCTTTTTCCGCATTTTTGCCTCCACGATATAGCTCTCCTTCATCGCAGTATGTCCGAATCTGTTGTCCATTTGTAGTTTAAGTTGGTTATAGTTCCCTATAATATTATCTGGTAGTCCATATGCGATTGCTTCCGCTTGTCCACGGAATGTAGTAATAAGAACTCTTCGTCTCATGTCAATGGACCAATTATTTAACGCAGCAATATTCTCCAAATATCTCACAAATTCACTCCACACCTCTGTTCCTTCTCCTTTGAATGTGCGTTTGACCTGAATGTTTAATCCCCGTCCTGGCAATCCAACTTCCTCATTGTAACTTCCGGCTTCCTGATCTGGTGCTCTATCCGTTGAATTATTCCGCACAGTGCTAGTTATCCGTCCACCATTACGCGTAGTCCTTTTCTGAGTAGATTGACAAATTTTCCAAACAACAGCACACACAATCAAGCCTAATAATGATATTCCAATATTTCCCAATGCCTCATGTGTCAAGCGTGACAGTAAATTTTGAGGAATGTAGCGAAACACTCCTAACACAGTCAAAACGAGGGCAAGTATTCCACTTATCCAAATTGTTATCCCTGAATACCACGTACTCTCATTCTGCGCTTCCGTGCAGTTCTCTCCATTCACAATTCTATTCTGTGGTGATTCCGTATTGGCAACAATCGGAGACGGTAATTCACTTTCAAAATCCTGTAATAGATTCCGCCTCACAGAAGTTCTTGGTCTTGGAGTAGTTTGTGGAAACTACTAGGCGAAGTAAAAGTTAAATCCATATCTGCTGGCGAATGTGTAGTGCGATTACCGCCTTGAAACATTTTTAAGAAAAGAGCACAGTGCGTCAAAAGCACAAAAATCACAAAGGGATCCAGATTGCGAATTCACAGAAATCACTAATTATTCATCCTAATCCGGCATGCACACGACGGACACTTGTAAAATCTCCTCACAGTTTTTCCATTATCCAGAATATGTTGATTTTCACTTTTCAGAAACATATTAAAACAATTCGGACACTCTTTGCGTAAATAGTAATTCTCAATTCGCACTAGTACTAATTTCCCAGAGTCATCATAGTCATAAATATGTGCCAGTCTTTGGGGTGGAGTATTTCTGAAATCCATAATTAGTAAACACACACATAAAAATAATAATCCGAGCAGTATCACTCTATTCCGTTTTCCTTCCAAACACTAGCAACTGTTGATATGGCCACAATTTACGCATCGGTATTTAAACACAGAAAGTTCACAGTTTTCACAACAAATAAACATTTTTCTTTGGCCTGACTCCGTGGAAACTCGTTTCTGCATTTTTCACACACAAGTTTGTAGTTCTCCAGATCAACTATAGACTTACGATATCCAGATCCGTTCTTGAAAATCGTATAACACGTAATGAACGAAATCCTATCCATCCTCATTGGTAGAAATCACATAATAAATAAATGTCACAGAAAAATAAATAAATAAAATCACCGAAATAATATCCAACTGGAATAAAATCCCACCGTTGCCACCAGTTGTAACGCCGTCGAGCGGTAAACGGCTCTATTTAAATAATCCAAGTGCGAGATAACTCCAGTTTTATTAATAATCCATGTGACCTTAATTCTCCAACCTCTAAAGCATACGCTTTAGGTTAAATGAAACGCAAAATAAATTATTTACAGTTTATTTACATCACAAATATATCCAAGTTTCACACATAATAAATCACTGGCCGGACTGCACTTTTTCCTACATGTATATCCCGTAATAGAATTAATAAGACTGACTGCCCCTAAGCATTTACTCGACCTATATATATACATAATATGCATTGCTCATGAGGAGCAATCTTTTTTAACGGGGTCAGTTATGTAACGACATTGCTCGCGCGGAGCAATGACATGTAAACAAACATTGCGTAACAATAAAACAGAATAATACTATAAGATACCGTTACACCAACTATAAATCATGTGAGATCCTATATATATCACTTACTATAAAATGAATAGGCCCTATGTAATTAGCTATATATAATATGACCTATTGGATTAGTTGGTATCGCGTACTTTATTTATTAAAATATTCTTTATTAGTTATTCATTGTTTTTGAAGAATTTTTTTCCTGGATAAAAAGACACATACCCTATATTCAAAAGGAAGTAAATGTCCATGTATTCTCTTACCTTTTTGAAATAAAAGTTACTCAAAATAAAAAAAAAAAATCAAAATCATCAGTCTGTAGAAGAACTTTCTTTTCTAAAAAAAAAAAAAATGCTTCGTCAGAAGATACTTACTGCCAGATCTCAAATATTTCCAGATACGCTATATTAAATGTTCTTTGTAACCATACTTTCCACCATACTGTTTTGTAGTATTTAGCATATTGAGCAATAGCACATGATGGTTGGTATGTCTGATTTGTATTTCCATCAACTGCCTTATCAGCTTCCCAGTCGTCTTGGTGAGCAATGACATTCCATGATGCATTTCCCTGTAGATGTTGCCCAGGTGTATGTGACAGATTTACTAAAATCAGATTTGACACTTGTGCATTTTTTTTCAAATCTTAACGTTAACATCAATAATAACCAGCGCTGAAAAACATTACATTCTTGTTAATAAGATATTAACCGAAAGGCCAAATTTTAGAAAGATAACTCCGTTTTATCTGCTTTTTATATAGGGATAGAAGTCAAAGATAGAGACTAACCAAAACATTTTGTTTTTGATACAAAGTGTACGAGAAAAATCCAATTTAATACATCCAACAACATTTCTGCAGTGAGTCAATTTTGTCGTTGCTGACTATTTTCATCTTGCTGGTGGACTGTGTATTAGTGGGTTATATACTCCACTAAAATAAATAATGAGTCCTGGAAGAAACGCTCGACTCGCATTTGATAAAAAATAATTTATCCCCATAAGTTGTAGGACTTTGAAAATATTTCTTCCTCTCAAGTGTCTGAGAAGGAAATATTTGTTCTTTTTTTCATTGATTGAGTAATCAAATTTCTATGTATTCAAATCATTTTAATCCGAGTTATGCCATTTAACTCTAAAATTGAGAACAGCAGTTTAAAGTTCATGATAACAAATGTTTCTATACGCTGAACAAATAGCCTTAGTTATAAAAATTTCCGTGTGTAAAATAGCATTGCCCTTATCTTTCTTGGTCACTAGTGGTCCAATAGAGCAATTCTAACTTTTAAAAAAATTAATTCGTTTTCATTAGTGTTATTTTTATGTAGACAAGGAAGTCATGTTATACAATATGGCTTATCTCTACCTGTTATACTGAAAAGATGCATGGAAAATAAAATGTACAGGTATCGTTATCAAAGTATAAACGTAAACGAATTTTGTGTTATATATTTTATGCATGTAAAGTCCTTTTTTATTCCTTGTCGTTTAGGAATTTGTAATTTAAGATCAGGTCTTCTGTATTAAAATGTAATTTGTTCATGAAATGATTTTATATTTATAGGTTACTGTACTTTTTATATTAAAAATCAAATTCTTTGACTTTGTTTTGTTGTTAAGATGCCGAAACCTCGACAGGAGCTAGTTTTCTTTTCCCTCGAATATGGTGCATTGGGTATACATACTAAACCATGGAAAATAATCATATTGGATAGTTGTGTCCCATCAATAATACTGTCTGAATATTATTTCTTTTGACGGAGAAGAAATGTTCAAGGACCGAAATTTATTAAATGTTACAGTATTTTGGTTGTATCCCCCTCCGTTCCCAACTGAAATAGGTCCATTTCTAGTGTCCGTGTTCCAGCGATCGAGATTATCCAAATACCTGTCCCATTGAAATGAAAAAGGGTAACGCACAGTTTACAAACTGTGAAATAACGACTATGTGAAAAAGTCTCTTTAGATTATATTCAGTGATATAGGAGGAGTTGTAGATAATTAGAGATGGGTATCCCCATCTGCATGAACGGAAGTACAAACACTTCCAGAAACTATAAATTTGCGATTCAAAAGCGGGAACCATTAAAAAACTGAAGGGTTGTCAATGAGAAAACGATTACTCAAAGACATCCACACGACCGAGACACAGGCATTTAGTGGCTGTGTGTTGTGTCCTTAAAAAAGGCATTTTATCTGCATTGTGTAAGTCCACCCAGCTTAAATGGGTAGCGGCTAACACTGGGAGTTAACCTGTATTGGACCTGTGTCCTCTACAGGTAGAGAGCACATGACTCTCCTCTACTGATCGGATAAATTAACCAATATCAGAGGATTCAGAAGATCTAATAAATAATCATGACACAAGCTAGATTTTCAGGACGACTTTCAGCTCTTTGAATTAATAATAAGCAAAATAAAAAAAAAACAAAGTCGATAGTTCTATAATACAATTGTTATTTATTCAAAACTTTTAAATAATGATAACATTTTTTCTTTACATACAGTATGCATTGCAAAAAAATATTTACAAGAATTTAGACAGGAGAGGACAACGGAGCTTTAATAGATGAATTTACAATTTCGTGCTTTTAAATAGGAAAACTCATTCTTCTAACTTAACAGCCAAGAAATAAAAACCGGTAAAAATAGCTCGGGTGTCCCCTCCTGGGTCCCAAATATTCTTTGAAATAGATAATAATTACAATTTTTTAAACTTAATTCACATAATTATTAGTACAGGTGGTTTGGGGCGTCCATTTTTGAACTGAAAAAGAAAACCACTGTATCAAAAACAATTCAAACAGAAACGAGAGGAGGAAGGAAACAAGCAAGAAAAAGCTGGTAAAAAGGGATTGTTAAAGACAATCGGCTTTTCGTTTATCAATAAAAATCAACATAGCTTCAAAATATATAATTTGTCCATTACAATGACAAAATTCTACGAATTCGTGAGCATGTACACCTAGTCCTTATTCTACATTCTATGAATAAGCCAATTTGCATAGCCTTATTTTAAATGCCAACAATCAGAAAGGTAGAAAAATGATAGAATATGATCAAAACGCATGTAATTCCGACTCATATTTTCCACATATTACAGATGCACAAAATGATGCTCTTTAAGGCTAGCTATGGTTGCATCATGTACATGTATTACACAACAATTTCAATCCAGGTTTGTAATGATAATGTGATGGTCATTCTAAAACAGACACTTACAACTGTTTAGTTTGTTTTATCAAAACTCTTTTCATTTTCTTATGAAATACTATAAATGGAAAGTTTCTATTAGTATCCACTTTTTTAATTGGCAATCCTGGGAGAAAGTTTGTGACTTTGATTTCTGACAACAATGAAAATGGCAATAGTTCTTTGCTTTTGGAAGGCTGTTTGCGTCTAAAAAAAAAAACTCTAAATTCCCTCAAGTTTCCAAAGATTTTTTATGGATTTGTCAAAAATTAAGGGGGGGGGGACATAATTTTTTTTTCAAAAAAAAACTTACAATAAGACGAAGTTAAAATTTCTTAATCATTTTTAGTTTGACAAAGTTTAAATATTTATAATTTAAACACATACCCCTAATTTTTTAGGCTTTTTCATTTTTTCTGCCTTGAACTTCTCTTCCTTTTCCTCCTAAAAATCGGAAACAGTAAATTTAACTGAGTATTCAGGTTTTCAATTTCTTCAGCTTAATGGAATTATAATGATAGCATTATAATTCCAGGGACATTTTAAAATACAATGTACGTAAACCCCAATAGTGACACAAATTACACCAAAGTGCTTGAAAGGAGATTAAATACCGGTAGTAAAAATTTTCTGGGTTCAAAAGAAGGTTATATAAATTTCACTCAGTGTCCCTACCAAATATTCTGATTAATATTCATGAGCAACTAACGATTAGATGGATTCGTCGATGGATTAACGATGGATTCGTTAAAAATTTGGGGGGGGGGACATAAATTTTAAAAAAAAAAAACTTAGAATACGACGACGTTAAAATTTCTTAATCATTTTTAGCTTGACAAAGTTTAGCACTGTAGCTTGGTAAAAAAAGTCAGACATCAGTTTACAACAATTGATTTGAACAAAGTTGAATCTACACTAACTTAGGATGTTTGCATATTTCTTTGACTACCTGTGGCTTTATTGCCTTTTACATTTTAATTTTCTTGTGCCCTCCCTGCCCAACTAAAATATGACAAATCATTGCTTTGCTATCTTAAAAAAATGTTCCTATATACATGTATTCCTAAGTAAACATGTGCTCATTCATTGTGGCCCTTCTCCACCCTCATGGGTCATAATTTGATCAAACTTAAAACTACACCAACTGAGGATGCCTCCATATAATATGACCAATCAGGGCTTTGCTGTTCATTAAGAAATTAACTATATTTAAACAATTTTCTTACATATTTCTATGTAAAACTTTGATCGGCCATTGTGACCCAACCCTATCCCCAGGGGTCATGATCTGAACAAACTTGAATCTACACTACTTAAGGATGCTTCCATATAAGTATGATCAATTATGGCTTTGCTTTTTTTTAGAAAAATATTTTTAAAGAATTTTCCTATATATTTCAATGTAAAACTTTGATCTGCCATTGTGACCTTGCCCTACACTGGGGGTCATGATTTGATCAAACTTGAATCTTCCCTACCTACGGATGTTTTGCCACAAGTTTCAAGATGTAACTATGCTTTGTGTGCCAAGTTATATTAAAATCAAACCAAAACTGTAGGAGGAGTAGCATTTTGAAAAACTGTTTACAGACAGACGGATAGACAGACAGACAGATGACGGACACCTTACTATCACAAAAGCTCTTCTGGCCTCTAACCAGTAGAACTAAAAATGAGGAAACCTGTAATTCCTTCACCTGCATAATTGCAGTAAACTCCTGTGCATTCTGAATCTCTCTGTTTCCATTCTGAATCTCTCCCTGTCCATTCTGAATCTCTACCTGTCCATTCTGAATCTCTCCATATGCGATCTGAATCTCTCCATGTGCGATCTGTTTCTCTCTGTGTCCATTCTGAATCTCTCCTTGTGCATTCTGAATCTCTTCATGTCCATTCTGAATCTCTCCAAGTGCATTCTGAATCTCTTCATGTCCATTCTGAATCTCTCCAAGTGCATTCTGAATCTCTCCATGTCCATTCTGAATCTCTTTGTGTGCATTCTGAATCTCTCTGTGTCCATTCTGAATCTCTCTGTGTCCATTCTGAATCTCTTCATGTTCATTCTGAATCTCTCCAAGTGCATTCTGAATCTCTCCAAGTGCATTCTGAATCTCTCTGTGTCCATTCTGAATCTCTCCGTGTGCATTCTGAATCTCTCTGTGTCCATTCTGAATCTCTCCCTGTGCATTCTGAATCTCTCCGTGTCCATTCTGAATCTCTCTGTGTCCATTCTGAATATCTCGGTGTCCATTCTGAATCTCTTCATGTTCATTCTGAATCTCTCCAAGTGCATTCTGAACCTCTCTGCGTCCATTCTTAATCTCTCTGTTTCCATTCGGAATCTCTCTGTGTCCACTCTGAATCTCTCCTTTTCCATTCTGAGGAGTGTACTGTACACTTGTTGTCTTCAGTACACTTCCCTTGAAGAAATATCTCCAGTTGTTCATCAGTAACTCATGGGCTAATCTATATATACTAACTCTAATGTCAGGTGATGGACACTATAGTAAGAAATTTATAAAAACTGAATATCGAATTAGTTAAAATCATATTCCTTGAAAAAAAAGAAAACAAAGATAAATCAAAATTGCCTATTTTCAGAGTCAAATTTTGAAATTCTACTTAGCTGTATAGACAGTAAGAATGAAACATGATATCGTTGACAAAAATTTTACAAATGATGACTTCTCAAATGATGTGAGCAAAAGTATAAAGATTCCTCTGAATATAAAACATTTGTGTCTATTACAATTTTTCTCCTTTTTTCTCCTATTATATAGACAGTTTACCTGTGTTATTATCGGATAAATCTGAGCCATACACATTGATATCACATTTGGTAAAAATGCTTTGAAAGCTGACCCAGGCTCTTGTTCAATAAGTTCTAAAATCTTAAACAACCTGCAAAACAAAAATTCTTACATGAGGCTTTATCCAGTGATTTGTTTCTATAAGAGACTATAAACTTCAACATATAAATATGTTCTTACTTCTCTACAACTCTGTGGTAAGCTGTGCTTTCATGACATATTCTTTCTGCTATCTGCTCTCTAAAAGATTTATTGATTCACAATTCAGAACAATATTAAGTGAAGGGTATTTAAAAGAAAGGTTAAAATAAAATTACATAAATAAAGATGCTATACATGCGAAAATATACACAAACACACACAAAACAAAATATTTCTAAATAGAAGAAGTGATAATATAAACTAAGCTATGTTTGGTATATGATATGAATACACACTGTGTACAGAGAGTCATATTTAATGTCTGTTTAGTTTGTTTTGCGAAGACCACGCCCATCTGAACCCTAAGTTCCTGGAACAAGGCTAAGAAGAAACTCATCAAGGAGTCCGCCACATCTAAATTTAAATTTTTTAAAAATATTTCACAAGACATCAATCAAGAATAATCTACATTAAAATGATGACCTTTGACCTGTGAATTTTTGGCAGGTAATTCTCACCTGGTTGATGTAGATAGACAGGAAACACAGCTGAGGTCACATCTAAAACTCCCTGTAATGACTGGTAACAGATCCGTTCACTTTTTACAACCTCTCTAGCAACATTCTTAATCCAATTCCTAGAGGTGTGCGCAGTCCTCTTTATTACAGATTTACCTGAAAGTATAGTGCTGGATTAAAAATCTCGTTTATACGCACAAGTAGTCATGGACATGCATTTATAAAGTGAACAATTTAAATCACAGATCCTTATGTGGAGTATACGTACTTATGACGTCATCCTTTCTTTGCAAAGCTTTGACAACTTATAATGGTACCATCCTAACCCTGATACTTTGATTTGAATAAACTTGAATCTACTCACCTACACAGCATGGGTTGCTTGAATATTGAACAAATTTGGCACTTCTCTTCTTTAGATGGAATTTTAACCAATTTCTTGCAAACTAAAAATTATTTTGAAATACAACACCTTCTTCCTGAAAGCCTTTGTTTGCTGTGAGGGTCCTGGTGTCTTTAAGCTGTAGGAAATGTCTGGCCAGCTGTCTAAAGAACACCTGGTGATCTGCAGCTCTACTGGCCCATTTCTGATCCATGTCATTATTGTTTGGCCAGGGGAGGATAAGAGTGTGATAAGGCTCCGTATACCTCCACCTGGAAGAAGATACCAGATTTTAAATTTTAATATATAATTTTTTATCTAATTATTGACGGAAACTTGGTCTATATTTAAATTTTCATTAAAAGCATTTATAAAAAAAAAAAACAGTCCAAAAATTGTCCAAATGTTTTTCTTAATTAGAACTAAATTATAGCTATTGTTTACATTCCAATCATTGTGTTTATCACAGCATACTTCAACAGTGCGTCCATCATAAGCTCCTTGACTAGCACGTTTACACAGGGTCTGTGTACTGGACAGATGTAAGAGGAACTTTGGCTTGACAGTGGTGGTGATGGACAGTAATACGTGAGCACTGGAATGAACCATCTTCTCTGGTATCTAACATAAATCAAACAAAACAGTACAGAAAATTCTACAGATAAAAACACTTCTATTTGTCCTCATACCTTGAAAATTGAATCTGATCTTAAGATTTTGTTTTTGTTTTAGATGATAGAATCATGCATACAGTAATTATTACAAACAAGCTTTGCCATCAATTTTACTGAATCCTTATCAAAAACTTTGGCCTCCCAAAAAATGAATATTAATAAGAATTATTAATTGCTTCTGTACTAAAGAATCATTTCTGTGCTTATTTCCTTCATTCAAATAGCAAGACTTATACTAACTACATGCAAAAAATATTGCAAGTTTCAATGATATGATATCCTCAACTTATACCTCTTTTGAGAGCTTTGGAACAATAGAATCCAGAAGTGAAGATATCAAAGATACAAATTTATCCCCGTCCAAGTTGACTTTCTGTGTTTCAGTGTAACACTGGGACAACCAGTAAGCGAAGGCCTTCACTGATGGAATGGCCTGGGCATGACTGCAAACAACCAAGCAGTTATAGTGAAATTCTCAAAAACTTTTCAATGCTAATAATTTATTGAATTTGATTGGTGCATATTTACTTACACTTCAACAGAATCTCTATGAAGAACATTTTGTATAGTTGATGTAACACTAAACAACTGTGATTTGGAGACATAAGCATCTGTTTTTACTGATCTAAAAAAATCAAAGAAAAAGCTGCTGTTATTTAAATGTAAACATTTAAAATTTCAGCATCCATGCTAGTAATTTTCATAGCTTTAAATATAAAATCCTTACAAAGAATTAAACTAACCAAAACAGTGCTAAAAAGAATACACAGCCAAGTGTAATACGTTTACAATAATCGCATATTTTTGTTTTGCCTTACAGCAGCAATTGTATATTTTTACCTTTCTAAGAGCATTGTGCCATCATTGATTCGTTCTGGTAAGAATATCTGTCCTATAAAATGTTCAGCCAATCTTCTTAGAGCCTAAAGCACTAAGAATTTCTCTCCTATAAATTGTTCAGCCAATCTTTCTAGAGCCTGAAGCAGTAAGAATCTCTCTCCTATAAAATGTTCAGCCAATCTTCCTAGAGCCTGAAGCAGTAAGAATTTCTCTCCTATACATTGTTCAGCCAATCTTCCTAGAGCCTGAAGCAGTGAGAATCTCTCTCCTATAAAATGTTCAGCCAATCTTCCTACAGCTTGAAGCAGTAACAATCTCTCTCCTATAAATTGTTCAGCCAATCTTCCTAGAGCCTGAAGCAGTGAGAATCTCTCCTATAAAATGTTCAGCCAATCTTTCTTGTGCCTGAAACAGTGAGGGAAAATCTCGTAGGGAGCAGTGAAGTTTTCGACATTCCTTTTCTGCCGTTATTGTTAGATGTCTGCCTTGTGCATTATTCCTCACACCCTGATCCTGACCAAGATAGATATCTTGATTATCACGAAATGGTTCATACTAAAAAGAAACAAAAATTATGTGTAAGAACTACATTTGTACTTAATATCCCAGCTAGAGCTTTAGTGTTGTTTTCTTTATACATGTATAATTACATACAAATCATAATACAAAAAATGCTACGTTCACGTGTCATAAAAACGCAAAAATTGTAATTTTATTTGTAAAGTAGAAGCAGTGTGGGTAAGGTGCCCTAGTGAACAGATGTTTTACGCTGTTTTTATAACGGGCTCCACTTTTTTACTTCATCACGTTAACGCAAAAACCATTGTGACGTCATAATTTGTACTTAAATGTTGGATGCAAATCAATACCCAATGAGTTATATCCTCAGGATAAGTGTAGTCTATCTATCTGTGTGCCAAGTTATATTGAAATCAGACCAAAACTGTGGTAGGAGTAGCATTTTGAAAAATTGTTTACAGACAGACAGACAGACAGAAAGACGCTGGACGCCTTACTATCACAGAAACATTTCTGGTCTTTGACCACAGTATTTTGGCACCGTATTTTAAACAACATGCATGCATTCTTTATCTCCTAATCTATGATACTCGATAAAGACATTTTTATACAATTTGTAACCTTCACCTGTATTCTGAAAGGTTCTTTCTGTTCAAAGTTCTCTTGTCTTTCTTTTTCCTAATTCAACAAATAAAAAATGCTTTTTATAAATTAGGTATGAAAATCAAATGCAGATTTGCTAACCAGTAAATTATGTACAATGTAGACATGTTTATGCCTTGGACTGGCATACCAGTGGTCCGAGGTTCAAATCTAATCCGAGTTATGAACATGTCTCTGGGACAAATACATTGTGTAAAATACAATTAAGTGATTCATTGTTTCAAAATACTTATTTCTTATAAACACAACAAAATTTTCACATTTTCATGACAAGGAGCACACGGCTGCTCTTATTTTGTATTGTTTTATGGACTTTGAGATTGAATACTGTTCGTTTTCTCCATATCCTTCTTACTTTTCATTATTATATTTTCTTAAAGAGGTCAAGATTAAAAAAACTTACTTCTTTTCTTTCATAGATGAACTCCTCTTTCTGTCAAATTAAAAAAAAATCAAATTTCCTTTTTAGATTTTAAGTAATAATCCAAATAAGTTGAGATAACTTTTGACAAAATTGCACTGTAAAAAATGTTATCTCAAAGACTTTTACATATGTATTTAGTACAATTGCTAACTTTCGTTTTAAAACTTTTTTTTCAGTGAAATCAAAATCCGTCAAGTTACCTTCATTCTGTTTACAATAAATCGCCGCAATTCAATATGCTTTTTTAGTTCTTCTTTACATTTTCTTTTCACATTTTGCAACATCATCTAGCAGAAAAGTTAATTTACAGATTGATTAGAAAAATGTAAAATTAGATTACCAGTAACTTCAAATATTAATGTCACGTTTTACATATGATAAAGAAATTATTAATGACGTGAAAGGGAATACATGTGTACGGAGTTATAATAGAGAAAAATTTTACTCCTGACTCATTGTTATTTAACATCAATGTATAAATAGTTAATTTCCAAATATTGGTAGGAAAATTTCACTTACTATAGCTCTTTCTTGAAATAGCATTTGCTCCATGTTAAAAGGCTCTTTATTTTTCTTCTGGGAAAAATAATGGACAATAAATCAAAGCCAGACATTTTTTTTTTATTATTTTACTTACTATTTTATTAAGCTTTATAGCTCAAATATTTGTGAGCTTCGTTTTGAATAAACGCCTCTCGTCTTTTATTTTGGGTAAATCATGGAGAATAATTCATAATAATAAATGTTATTTTAGAAAAATCACAAACAAAAAGTCTGATACCCCTGCTCTGATGTGAATATACACTATACATGTTAATATGCACAAGTTAAGTTATGGGCAGTTGCATGGATAAATAGAAAATTGACATCAGATTCATTCAAAAATAAATCTCATCTTATATCCCTAACAAAAACAAGAGGAGCAGGGGCCACATCGCTCATCTGAGCAAGTGGCTAGGAAAAAGCACATATGAGATCAGACCTGAAAGTTTACTGAGGGGGGGGGCTTGAATTTTAACCCCCCAGGGATCATGATTTGAACAAACTAGAATCTACACTACCTGAGGAAGATTCCCTATAAATATCACTAAGCACGGCTTTGAAGTACTTGAAAAAAAGATTTTAAAAGGTTTTAATATATATTCCTATGTGAAACTTTGATCGGCCATTTTGGCCCCACCCTACCCCCGGGGGTCATGATTTGATAAAACTTGAATCTACACTACCTGAGGATGATTCCACATGAGTTTCATCTTTCATGTCTCAATGGTTCCTGAGAAGAAGATTTCTCCTATATATTCCTATGTAAAACTTTGATATGCCATTGTGGCCCCACCCTACCCCCGGGGGTCATGGTTTAAACAAACTTGAATCTACACTACCTGAAGATAATTCCACATGAGTTTCATCTTTCCTGGCCCAGTGGTTCTTGAGAAGAATATTTTTAAAGATTTTTCCTATATATTCCTATGTAAAACTTTGATTGGCCATTTTGGCCCCACCCTTCCCCAGGGGGTCATGATTTGAACAAACTTGAATATACACTACTTGAGGATGATTCCACATGAGTTTCATCTTTCCTGGCCTAGTGGTTCTTGAGAAGAAGATACTTTAAAAATGCCATTAATTTTTCTCTAATTCATAAGTATCTCCCGTTGGAAAAGGGCGTGGCCCTTCATTTGAACAAACTTGAATCCCCTTTACCCAAGGATACTTTGTAGCAACTTTGGTTGAAATTGGCCCAGTGGTTCTTGAGAAGAAGATGAAAATGTGAAAAGTTTACAACGACAACGACGACAACGACAGACAACGGACAAATTTTGATCAGAAAAGCTCACTTGAGCCTTTTGCTCAGGTGAGCTAAAAACTAGTTAACGATAGTTAGCTATAATAAACTATATAGTTAACTATAGTTTACTATAGTTATCTATAGTTATAACTTTGACACTTTTAAAACTTTTGTTTACTTTAGTGATCTCTTTGACACTTTAATTAACTTTATCAGAAACTTGACACTTTGAAAAACTTTGGCGAAAACTTGACATGTTTGAAAAACATAATCGAAAACTTTGACACTTTGAATAACTTTAACGAAAACTTTGACACTTTAAAGAACTTTGACACTTTCATAAACTTTGGCGAAAATTTTGACTCTTTGATAAACTTTGGCGAAAACTTTGACACTTTGATAAACTTTGGCGAAAACTTTGACACTTTGAAAAACTTTATCGAAAACTTTGACACTTTGAAAAACTTTGGCGAAAACTTTCACACTTTGAAAAACTTAATTGAAAACTTTGAACTTTGATAAACTTTGAGATTTTGATAAACTTTGGCGAAACCTTTGACAGTTGTTTACTTTAGTTAACTATAGTAAACTATAATTTACAATAGTATTTTGTAATGGTTGGAATGCCTAAACAAAGTATTTGCTAAGATTTCAACCATCTGCAATAAGTTGTAAAAAAAAATCTGCGACAAAAATGTATTTGCAGGCGCGGATCCAGAATTTTTTTTCCAAAGGGGGGAGGGGGTGGGGGGTTCCACCTCAGTTCAAAAAAATATCCAACCCAGAAGTTTCTTGACAAGCAAAAAAGACTTTTCAAACCAATTTAACACAAATTCGCGTTTACCAGGGAGGGCTCGCGTTTTCCAAGGGAGGTCCAAGGTCACTTTTTTCTTGCTGCAGTATATAAATTTAATAACCTTGCAAATCCCCCCCCGACCCACCTCTAGGTCCACGCATGTGTTATGTATGGTACGGACAGACGCACGGATAAACATTAAGTTGACATCGGCTTTGAACAAAAATAAATCACATCATATAAATAGCATGCCTCAGCAAAGAGTTTGCTAAAAATTCAATCAACTTCTGCGATAAGTTATTGAGAAAAGTGCGATCAAAACTTACGAAGACACACAGACAGCTACCTAAACAGACGGACAGACAGCTAGACAGACACGCAAGGGTAAAACAGTTTATCCCCCTCACCTTTGGAGCGAGGGTATAATTATTTGCATGCTTTCATTTATACTTACCAATAATATCCCATATATTGATCGTTTGATATCATCCCCTATAATCGCTTCCTCAGCCTTAATTTCCTGGGCGAAAATGTCCAGGACTATGTTCTAAAAATACCACAAGAGATGAGAGACAAGGCCTCTACATGAAGATTATTTGATTACTTCCTAATTAATCATAGTTAACTGGTAAAGTAACAAATAGTAATAAATTCTGATAAATTCTTTGATTGTTTACACACCTGGAACAAGATATCCATCTGTTCATCCTTTAGCTAAGTCAGATAAAAATAAAAATAAATTAAAAGTGATTAAATAAAAATTTAAATTGGTGAGAAATAAGAATTATATTATACATATATATAATTTCTATCTCCTTTTTAACTTAAATACGAATATATACATGTATATATAATTTCTATCTCCTTTTTAACGTAAATACGAACGCCTACAATACTATAAATTTTAAGATTTGGTCGACCCTTGGTGATTTGGATTATCCAGGATACCAATAATCTGGATAATCCATCTTCCAGGCAAAATTATGAAAAACAGCATTTTTTAAAAATTAATTGGATTCCTTTTTAATCCAGACATTTTGATACGGATTTCACAGGAATCCTGGTGAATGAGATTTGACTGTACATTTAACGAAACTTGTTTAATTTAATACCTGTGTAATCCGCTTCGCCATCACAAAAAATAACGACCTTTACTTTTACTTACATGTATATTGTAAATAATGGTCCCCTATTAGCATTTTGACCCCCCTCCCTTTTTTTTCACACCGTGTAAAAATCCCATTCCTTTTTTTGCTTCCCAAAAAGAATTGATTTAGGCAGGTTTCACTGTTTAATGTATCCTTGTATTATATCATACTGAACATTAAGTTTACAAAAACTAAACTAAACAAATGATAAATTGATGAATGAATTAATAAACAAACAAATAAATAGAAAAATCATAACTTATGCGCTGATTAAAATATTACCACTTTCATTATTGCCATAAGTTCCCTTAGGACCCCGTCGAAAACTTTAACATAGTTTTGGTCCATTATCTGAAAAAGAGAAAATAATATAATTTTATAAAATATATGTTTACGCAATGTTATTTTGTATAATATTTACAAGCTACAACTGTAGAAAAATCTTATGGGTCAAGTTAAATTTATTTTCCCATATAGAATCAGCTGTATACAAGTTCAAATTAAGTAAAGTAGATAAACAAGATGTGTTTTTGAAATATTGAAATACAATTGTGAAATATGAAGGTCCTAGAGCCTGCTGTTCAAAAGTCATGGCCAACGATAAGTTTTTGAAAGGAAGGTCAAATTCCAGGGTCAAGGTCAAAGGGTAAAGTTGTTGTTTTCTAAAGAAAGGTCTTGTCACGAGAATTATACATGTGAAGTAAGAAAGCCATAGCCCTAACCGTTCATAGGGTATGGCCAAGGTTAAACTTTTAAAAAAGTAGGTCAAACTCCGAGTTCAAAAGGTCAAAGTTCCTGCTATCCAGTAAATTGTCTTGTCACGTGGATTAAATACGTGAAGTATGAAAGCCCAAGCCATAACCGTTCAAAAGTTATGGCCAATGTTAAAAATTTTTAAAGTACTAAAATCTCCAAGGGCAAAAGGTCCAAGATGTTGGTATCCAATGATAGGTCTTGTTACAAAGAATACATATGCGAAGTATGAAAGTCCTAATATATACCGTTCAAAAGTTTATGGCTAAAATAAAAAAAAAATGAATTTTTGTGTAAAAATGTGTCAAACTCCAAGGTCAACCCAGGTTGGTGTTACCAAGAAAGGACTTGTCACAAGAAATACACATTTGAAATATGAAAGTCATAGCTTCACTAAATCAAAAGTTATAAGAAAGGTCAACGTTTTTGCGGACAAACATACAGACAGAAAGAATAAGATAGACAGACAGACGGACATGACAAAAACTATTAGTATATACCACAGGCCTTTGGATCGCTTAAAAAAAATTGTGTGTGTAAAAAAAAAAATAAAGGTACTGAACTCTTACACTGGGTACCTAATTTCGCTAATAAAATATTTTTTATTCGAATGCTCTAAAATTCTACTTTTTATTTAAATCTATTCATAGTTAAACATTCTTTAATTCTACCAAAGCTCATTCCGAAATTCCGTATATTTCTTGAGATATTCTGAAATCAATTTCAAAAATGACCTTCTTTCTTTTACTCGACATTAGCTTGGGCCCCTGGCCATTCACATGTAAACAGATGGTGTTTGAAGTGCGGCGAAGAGTTGCATAGTATTCGCAATATCTTTCAACAATTTAAAGTTGATTTCTTACTCCAGATTGTAATGTTAAGTCCGTAATAATATTCCTTTCGAGAAAAATTAATTTGAAAACGTCTACATCAACAACTACCGCCATGTTGATTATAAATGTGAATGAAGCCATGGTAGAACGAATTTTTCCCGGAATGCATTATATACCTTTCGATTTTCAAAACAATTAGACCGCTAAAATGTTGTTTATGACTCAGTTACACCATATGTTCAAATTAAAGAAAAACCTTGTAAAGCTTGAATGCAAATGAGCAAATATTCATTGAGTTTAGAATAAATTCCGGGGAAAATTTGTCCCGTCGTTCCCGCTTTACAATTAGTGAAGGCCCAAGCTGACGTCGAGTAAAAAAATTATTGTCAATTTGGGAATTGATTTCAGAATATCTCGAGAAGTATAAGGAATTACGGAATGAACTTTGGTAGTAATGAAGATTGTTTATATTTGAATAGATATGGATAGAAAGTAAAATTGTAAAGCATTTGATTTAAAAGAATTTTATTGGCGAACGTAGGTACCCCATGAAAAGAGTTCCATACCTTTATTTTTTTTTTCAACAAATCAATTTTTTTTTTCTAAGCGATCTATAGGCCTGTGGTATATACCAACGAATCTGCGATAACGGGAGCATAAAAAATATATATTTATAATTTTTCTTAGACTTTCATTATTTTGAACGGTTCAGTGATTGTCTCTCTTATTTTATATATATATTTTTCATATCTCCCCTTTGAATTGGAATTTTTAAAAGTTCTTCAAACTTGATTTGAATTTGAAGCAGAAAACTACGTTATTAGCACTTAAGGATGGTTGAAATCGGCTCGAGCAGTGATCAGTGGCACTGAAATGGAAAAAAAAAACAGAATAAAAGGAAAGAAAATGAACAGGTTCACTGACAGTGTATCAAGGATTCGATGCGTAGGGTTTGTAAATAAATATGTATATTTTTTAACAAACTATTAGCCCCCCCCCCCCCCCAAAAAAAAAAAAACAACAAGCTTAAAAAAGGTATTGACCAAATTTGATTCATGCCCTACTTTACTACTCTTATTTGACTATACGGCAACAAAACCTGGGGACACCTATCTGTTCTGTGAACAATATCGGTAGCCCTAGTAAAAAGTTAATTTTAGAAAAGGGGGTAGCCCCCCACCCACAATATTAATGCTAGCTGTCTGTCCTAGAGGGACTATAATTCCATTACTACCACCAAATGGAGAAATCTTGTTCAGAAAATTAGATATAATACAAATAACTTTCAGGATGTACTAGTATTGCATATAATTCTGTTATATTGTGTTGAAATGACCGAATTCCAGCGAGAATAGAATTTCATTTCATAAACAGTAAAATTATTGAAAACGTCTGCACACCACACAGCTAAACAGTTACATGTATACAATTTAGCTTACTTACATGGCCTTTCTAACTGTTTCCAATGCTAAATATTATTTTATCGCTAATCACGCTGTACACTGTCGCTAAGTATACGAATAATCTATTGTGACGTTTTATGACGTCAAATATATAGTGATGTCATAGAGAATACATGTATAAACGAAACAGATTAGTGATGTACGTAAGTCATTAGAGTTTTTAGAGGGGATGGGGATGATTGTTAGGGGCTTAGCCCACTTTTTGCATAGACATAATATAGTCATTGAACGTTAGGGATCGGGCCTAGGTTTAGCCCCTTCGGATGAGACCGTATTTAAACCGAGGCTCCGTAATGACCGTATCACAGCAGGTGTGGCGCGATAAAGATCCCTCCCTGCTCAAAGGCCGTAAGTCCCGAGCATAGGCCTAAATTTGCAGCCCTTCACCGGCAATGGTGACTTCTCCATATCAGTGAAATATTCTGGAGAGGGACGTTAAACAGTATACAATCAATCAATCAATCTGACCCAGCGGTAAATATAAAATTCACAATTCTAAATTTTGCATTAAGTTCGTTTGCTTAATACAATACAGAGAAGCAGAGGAAAAAAATAATTAAAAGACCCCTGGTAGTTACTCTAACACTGATTAAGTTTATCGGTTTTACAACAAGGAGCATATGATATCATTTAAAAGAACAGTGCATTGTTACTAGTATATATTCTAATTATAAATGAGTCCCGCCATCGTACCATAAGTTCAGACACTGTGGTCACCAGTTCTCAATGGTAACTGCAATCATGCCAACAGTTCGACTGCTTGCAATTGATGTCCGCGAGTAAAGAAGGTTTTTAAACATTCCATTTATTTTGACACTTTTAGCCCCCTCCTCTTAGAACTCGGGGGAAGGGGGGGCATGGGCCATAAAATAAAAAAAAATCTCCCCTTTATTCACTGGTGTTTATTATGTTGAAAATAGTTGAGCAGTTCCTAAGGAAAATCCAAAAATGTTCAAATGACAAGTTCAGTTTGTACAGTTCTTTAGTCCGTGGTACGTACATCCCATTAGCGGACGGACGACGGTCGACGCACGCCGACGGCAATTATTATTATTCCCCTTAGCCGCCATATTGTAGGGCAACATTCCCAGATTCCTTCATTATTCAACCAAGTTTAACTTGTTATACTGGTTACTGTGGTAAAGATAATGCTATTTTTCTTATGAATATATGTTTGTTAAGGTCAAGATGTAGTAAATAACTTGAGACTAATATTTTGGTGCTAGATCCATTATGACGTCATAATCAATTTCAACTTTCTTTTTCCCGTACTTTACGGCTTTAGCAGAATTATGTAGAAAATAGGGTATTTACATGTCATTCAATTTGAAATCATATGAAAAGTAAACTGGATACCTATATTAAATTTGATATTGATTTAAAGAAGAGGCCATGAACATACTAATTAGCGTTTTCTGAGAGACTGTAGGCAATCTGGATACATCTCCTTTGCTGAATACGAAAAAAACTCCCATATTCATGACTGGTTTTCTTAATTTTTCATTGAAAATAACAGTTCAAAATACAGTTTTTCATCTTGTTTATCTACAAATTATGCCCCGAAACACCTTATTTGACCAAGCTAAAGTTGTAAGGCATCAATAAAGGAATTTATTTCTCAAGTTTGATAAATCTGTAGGCACCTTTCATTTACTAGATCTTGACCTTAAAGCCTCTGTTAATTCATGATTATAAGATTGTGAAAATTTCCCCCCATATAATATATGGTAAATTTTCAAGTGCGTCAAGATTCCTGCCTAATACACATTAAAACGCCCCAGTTCTTTCATGACAAAGGTGTAAAACACACAAACAAAATACATCTACGAAACAGCGGATATGTATAGTTTGCTCTGCAGCAATAATCATTCGTAAAATTCTTGCGATATGATTCGGATCATCATTCCATATGTTTTTCTGTTCATTGCGATCGTACGATAGATATAAAGGTATTGAATGCAAATAGAATCCAGATTGAAATAACTGAGTTTTTTTTAATTTGAAGAGAAAAGGGTTCACATGCGTCCCAATTCCCGGATTGAATTTTTATCTCCTCCCAGAAGTAGCAATATGTTTGTGTGTGTTATAATTTTGGATGTCCTTGTGCGAAACGGAAGTAAAGGTAATTGCGTCGGGATCGAATGCCATCTTGATTTATAGATATTCTCTTTGGGAGGGGACTCTCACATTGTTGTAGCCTTTTTATTTTTTAATTTCATTTATTTACGGTATGTTGTATTAATTTTATTAGTAAATTTCATTTATTTACTTTTTGTATTTTTTTCTTTTTCATAATACTCTTTTTCATACTCCAATTTTAGTCCAGAGGTATACGTTATCGAAATAATTTATTTTACATATTAAGTGTCTTCCTTTCAAGTGATTTAATATTTTTCTTATGAATATACGTTTCTTATAGCCTCTATTAATTCATAATTTTAAGATTGTAAATATTTTCCTCCATATATTTCTTGAATGCATGTTTTACTTTAAATTCACTACTTAGCCCTACAAGATGGCGGTTAAGAGGAATATAAACTTCACATTTCTCGTGGCACGTGCATGTGCATACTGATTACTTTGTGACAATAATCTTTCTAAAACTTTGTTGTGATTTTCCTTTACTACAGTCGTTTGGCCAGTTCCGGATTTTGACCAGTTTCGAATAATTATTAATCTAAGAGCTGATAATTGATTCAAAGTTGTAAAAATAATTAATTGATACCTGTGGTAAGTAGGCTGCCTTTTTTTCAGTCCCAACTACTTTCAGTACCAATTCCAATACAACATTTTCGGTACATCACTAAAAGTGGGGGGGGGGGGCAACCAGGTTTTCGATTAACATTTCCTATAGTATAAGTAAGGTTCGGAAAAAAAGTGGGGGGGGGGGGGGGGCAGGCCCCCCCCCCCCCCCCCCCCTCTGTTGCTACGCCCCTGCATATAAAACAACATTACAGGTATCAAAAGTAAGTTTGATATGTACTCTGACAAATACTAAAAACTTGTCTAAAATAAATATTCAGAACACTGGAAGATATCGAAATATTTTCGTGTTGTCATTTTACTAGTTCCGAATACCCATTATAAACAATATTATTAATTCATTCTTCGTTGTTTTCTTCGTTGTAAACGTGAGTCATTATACCCGACTTGAAAAAAAAACATTGGGAAGGGGTATATAGTGATGGAATGTTTTTCCATCCATCCGTCTGTACGCCCGTCTAGCTGTCTGTACCGTCTGATACGCTTTGGGGTACCCATTTCTTATCCGCAACTCCTCTTCTACAACTGGATAAAATTTAATGGGGCTTCACAGAATTTGACGAGGCTTCACAAAATCTTTGTAAAATAGTGCCAAAGAGACGTTCTATTTTATTTTTTGATCTGGCACACAATTTGGGCTCCCTAAGCAAAACAAGTCATTCTTTCTAATATCACATATGCCGGCTTCTGAATAACATTTGATAGGACGAGTTATTCCTCTTTACACATTACCGTAAAACAATATGTAGCAAAACATGGACATTATGGGAGGCGGGGGTATCATTTAGTGAGCTCATTGCCCACAGTACCTGTAGTTTCACTTTCCTTAGGCATGGATAATGTGTGGTAAAATGAATACCTACGTTAACTTTTGAAAAAAATTATATGGGGGTGGGTTTGAACTTTTATGTAACAATATTTAATTCCACAAATTATTGAACTACCTTAACAAAAAACTCATTTTGAAATAATGCCTCGTATATTTACAAAACCGCCGAATCTATTTCTTATTCGGAACTGGTCAAACAACTGTTTATTTAGTACATGTATCTCGACTATTTACAAAAACGAGTCAGTTCGTTAGTTTTCAAAATTTTAAACTATATTTACTTTAATTTGACAGGATTAGAAACAACAACAACATTAACATAGATTTATGTTTGCTTCCTTAGAATCCACAGTTTGTTCTCTAAGACAGACACGTAAAATTTTAAATAAAGGGGGCGGGGGGATTTGAAAAAAAAAACTTTCCTCCTGCATGATAAATCATATTGATAACCAAAATGAAAATGTACTTAAATGTGTCCAAAACTCAAAAATCTTATCTTATTTCGGAAGTGGGCTAACTTTTAGAACTACAAAGATGAAGCATCATATTTTTCAAAGCAAAGCGAATCGGGGGCTTTTCTCTTTCTGCCTTTTAAAAAAAAGTTGTCATACTAAAGTTAGTGTAAACAAGATGTGTTTGTGACTGACTGATGCCCCTGTATGGCAACATAGTGAAGATTAAACTTTTCTTAGATGCAAAGTTAATATTTTGGTACCCAAAGTAGGGTCTACTAACTGGAAATACAATTGTAAAACATGAAAACCCTATCACCATCTGTTCCCAAGTTATGGCCAAGCTAAAGTTTTTTCATAAGTACATAAATCTTCAAGATCAAAGTCATAAAGTCAAGGTAACGGTTATTGGTATCCAATGAAAAGGTTTTTCCACAAAGATCACATATTTTAAGTATGGAATCCCTAGCCCTAATCATTCAAAACTGATGGCAAAGGTTAAACAAAAACTCCCAGATCAAGGTCAGAAGGTCAAGGTTGTTATTATTGAATGAAAGGTCTTGTCACAAGAATTACATATGTGAAGTATGAAAGCCCTAGCCCTTACTCTTCAAAAGTTATTGCCAAGATTAATGTTTTTAAGTCCGGAAATCTCCAAGGTCAAGGTCAAAAGGTCAAGGTTATTATCCAATGAATGCTCTGGCTACAAAGAATACATATGTGAAGTATGAAAGCTCTAGTCCTTACCGTTCAAAAGTTATGGCCAAGGTTAAGATTTTTTAAAAGTAGGTCAAACTCTAAGGTCAAGGTCAAAGAGTCAAGGTTGTTGGAATCAAATAAAAGGTCTTGTCACAAGGATAAAATATTTTAAGTATGAAAGCACTAGCGCTTAATTTTGATAAATATGGTCAAGGTTTATTTTTTGAAAGAAGTTCAAACTCCAAGGTCAAGGTCAAAATGTCAAAGCTCTTGATATCCAATAAAGCGTCTTCTTACAAGAATTACATATGTGAAGTATGAAAACTCTGGCCCTTACTGTTCAAAAGTTATTGCCAAGGTTAAAGTTTTTTCATTAGTACGTAAATCTCCAAAGTCAAGGTCAAAAGGTCAAGGTCGGTGGTATCCGGTAAAAGGTCTTGCCAAAAAGAATATAATTATATGTGAAGTATAAATGTCCTGATATCTATTGTTCAAAAGTTATGGCCAAAGTATAACTGTAAATTTTTTGTCTTAAAGTGGGTCAAATACCAAGGTCAAGGTCAAAAGGTCAAATTTGGTGGTACTCGAAGAAATGTCTTGTCACAAGGAATACACATGTGAAATATGAAAGTCACAGCTCCACTAAATCAAAAGTTATGGATAAGGTTAAAGTTTTTGCGAACAAACAGACAAACAGAGAGAAGAAAGACAGACGGACACGACAAAAACAATATATGCCCCCGAAACTTCGTTTACGGGGGCATAAAAATCTTTCTTGAAAAAAGGGGATGGGTGACAGTCTCCCTTTCATGTGATGGGGGGGGGGGTTATACATTTTTAGTTGGGGCACAATCAACTAACTAAAATTACTTGACAACTTAAGCGAAAAGGAAGAAGGTCATCAAAAGTTCATATTAACAAGACACATGTGTATGTGAGTCCTGTTTTATGTAATGCTATATATCGGCAAAGTTCTTGGGAGCACGGCCCCCTATTCCCTCCCCCTTTTGGTTCCTAAGACCATGTCATTGACTAACTTTCAGCGTATGAAGTTTGAACTCTGCCTTAGCCAACTGCTAAATTTCCTATTAAGTTGATCTTAAGATTTTATGTCTATGCAGTAACTCCGAGGGCTGATTTATTAGCCAATGAAAAAGCGCGATAGGTTCTAAGTAAGTTAGATCATATTAAGTAAAATACTCTTCGCTCCCTCCGCCCCTTCTTAATCACTAAAATTTCACTTAATATGATTTAACTTTTACTTATATTAGTTAAATGCAACGCCTCTAAAAGGTTATATAGTTGCATCGATCTTCATTTATTAACGTATATAATTTACGTGGGCATACCTAACACCACACCCACCTCGCCCCGCCCCCACCCAACTACCAATAACAACAAGAATACATTTAAAAAACAAGATGTGTTTGTGAAACACTGATGCCCCCGTATGGCAACATAGTGAAGGTTAAGCATTCTCTAATGCTGATCAAATATGTTGGTACCTTAAGTAAGGCCTTTTCAGAAGAAATATACACTGTATATATGTGAAATAAAAAACCCTAGCACCACCTGTTCCAGGGTTATGACCAAGGTTAACATTTTTAAAGGAAGGACAAACTTTGGGTCAGTCTCAAAGAGTCAGGATTGTTGGTTTCTAAAGAAAGGCCTTGTCTCAAAGATTACATATGGTAAGTAAGTAAACGCTGGCCCTTACTGTTCAAAAGTTATGGCCAAGGTTAAAGTTTGTAAAAAGAAGGTCAAATTCCAAGGTCAAGGTCTAATTAAGTTGTTGATATCCAATAAAAGGTCTTCTCACAAGGATTATATATTTGAAGTATGAAAGCCCTAGCCCTTACCGTTTAAAAGTTATGACCAAGAATAAAGTTTTTCCGTAAGTATGGAAATCTCCAAGGTCAAGGTCAAAATTCTTGGTTTCAAATGAAAGGTCTTGCTTAAAAGAAGTGATATTTAAAAAACGTAATTCCTAGTATCTACCGTTTAAAAATTAGGGCCAAAGTAAAAGTTTGCAATTTTTGTGTAAAAGTGGGTCCAAGGTCGAGGTCAAAAGGTCAAGGTTTCTGGTATCAAATGAAAGGTCTTGTCACAAGAAATAAATATGTGAAGTATGAAAGCCCTAGTACTAACCCTTCAAAAATTATGGTCAAGGTTGTATTTTTAGAGTAAGTCAAACTCCAAGATCATAGTCAATGGGTCAAGGTTCTTGGTCGCCAATAAAGCAGCTTTTCACAACATAGGCGTAGTCACGAGGGGGGGGGGGGGGGGGCAGCGTAGCCCCCCCCCTTTCAGATCTGGGTGGGCAAGCGTATGTCTGTGCCCCCCCCCTTTTTTAATGAAGAAATAAATCACAGCTTTGTTGAAATAATATTAAACCTCGTTTTATGGCAATTTTTTTTTTATTTTCAACAACTGACTATGCATTTCTCTTGAAGTAATACCGGTAGTTGTATAAATATACATGTAGTAATGTAATATAGTAATTAAATCTGTCAAGACCTCTTGTGTTCGCTAGATTGGGATAGGGAGTGCGGGTCATAAATTTAAGTTTGACGTTTCTGTTTCACTCAGCATCTGTTATCTTACAAAATTAAATGAGAATCACAAGTTACCCCTTGGGTTGACATCTGAAAGTCATTATTTATACTCTTCAAAAAAAGAAACGCATAGTAGAAACAATGTCCTGAAAAATGTATGATAGTTTTGCCATACCTTTTATTTTTGTATGGACACGATGTATTGAAATGAATGATTTTTTTATGCAATTGTTAACTTTACAGCTATTCTACAAGTCTCACAGACAAAAAGACCTGGTTTTGCAAAATTTCCCCCAAAATTTTGATCACAATTTTCATTTGTTGAATTCCGATGCAATTCCTTCAGGTACAAAGGGGCTATCAAAAGCGGGGGTTCTCGATATTTTGAATCTGGTTTTATCTGAAAAATGACGCTTTATAAAATTGCTGCATCTGAATGTTGCGTGGCACAAAAAGGAAAATGGGCGACTGGAAGCAGGGGTACTTTAATCTACATTTGCAAGAGGTTTTAATGTTACACACAGACCATATCTAACCTATATGATAAAACATAAACCATTAACATTGAACACCCAATGTTCGCAAAAAATTTGGTAGACTACGTGTGACATCAGCAGCACATCATCACTTCCGAGGATTACGTAAATTGCATGAAAGTTATACAAGGACGTCATCTAAAGCATAAGCTATCCCTGAACTGCACAGATCATCTAACAAGACCGTTTTCAGTTGACTACAGATTATTGCAAGAGGATTATTCATGCCATTGTTCCGACTCCACAACACCCCAAATATCGACTTCAATGATCTCACATGAATAGAGTATGACCACAGCATCACTGCTGAACATTTTGGTTAATCGACTAGTCCAGAATGTTTATCTGAAAGCCTCTTATAAGTTTAAGGGTGCTAATGCTTTTTAATGAATGTTAGATTGATAACTGCCTCCAGGACGTTAAAAAAGTTGGTGGTGGTTGTGTAATGATATGGAAAATGGTAATAGAAGAAAGTAAGATTGATTTGATTCGAATTCAATGGACTTTGATGGAAAAAGGTATTCTAACCATGTTCCACCAACACATACCCAATCAATTTTGCAGCATCCTAGAGTTGTATTGCAATCTCACAATACACAGCCACATATGGCTCGTTTGACACACCTATTCTTGCAAAGAAACAACAACCTGTTTCAGTCACAGTCATCTAAATCGCTAGATTTAATCCAAATTAAGCAGCATTGGACAAAATGGATTGACATGATTTGCCAAAGACAATCGCATCCCCAGACTCAGCAACACCTGACTAAAGTTCTGCATTTGGAGTGGGAGAGTATTCCTATACAGTTTTATTACACACATTTGCTTCCATTTGATGCCGTTTGTGGCTATCATTAGTGTCTGCGGGGGGCATACCAGATATTGAGCTTTAATGGTCTTAAACTGACTATAATTTTAAAATTGTTGAGTAATTATGACATTTAGATGGTATTCCTGTTGCTTACCACATTTCTGTTTTATCAGTGCATCATTTTACTAAATAATCTTTATGTTCAATGTATCACTAAAATTCTACGATGCGTTTCTTTTTTGAAGAGTATATTTGTTGTATCCCATTTCGTGTATAACACATAGTCACAAAGTAAGTTTTTTCAAACTTCCGGATTTTTAATTATTTAATTTTGCTGATTCATTAGCACTCTTTTATTTTTACATATATGTACTATAGAATTCTAGTCAATCCAAATCTCATCAAAATAAGTAATTTCTACAAGATAGCTGTGCTTATTGGAGATTCTGATTTCGGTATACCTGTGATGAATGTCAATCAACTTCAAAAACACTATTTGAAATCCTCTCATTCAGCTTAGACAGGGGTTTGATAACACTTTGGCTAGCTGATTTAAGGGGACGTGAGGGACGCACACACTTAAAATTTTTGTCCCCCGCTTTCGCGAAAGCGAGGGGACATTAAATCTCATTCGTCTGTCAGTCTGTCCGTCTGTCAGTCTGTCAGTCAGTCTGTTTGTCCGTCACAAAAACTTTAACCTTGCTCATAACTTTTGATTTAGTGGAGCTATGACTTTCATATTTCACAAGTGTATTCCTAGTGACAAGACCTTTCTTTGGGTACCACCAAATTTGACCTTTTGACCTTGACCTTGGAGTTTGACCTACTTTTACACAAAAATTCCAAATTTTTACTTTGGCCATAACCTCTGAACGGTTGACACTAGGGCTTTCATATTTCACATATATATTTTTTGTGGCAAGACCTCTCATTGGATACCAACAAATTTGACCTTTGGAGATTTCCGTACTTATGAAAAAATTTTAACCTTGGCCATAACTTTTGAATGGTAAGGGCTAGGGCTTTCATACTTCACATGTGTAATCATTGTGAGGAGACCTTTCATTGAATACCAAGAACTTTGACCCTTTGACCTTGACCTTGAAGTTTGACTTACTTTTTTAAAAAACTTTAACCTTGGCCATAACTTTTGAACGGTTCGGGCAAGGGCTTTCATACTTCAAGTATGTAATACTTGTGGCAAGACTTTTCTTAAGAAAAAACTACCAATATATATAATCTATTTTGTCATACGGGATCATCAGGTTCACTTCCTTATAACTTTTGATTGAGAAGAGGTAGGGCTTTCGTATCTGACATGTGCAGTACCTTTGTCTTTGACAAGATTTGACACAATATGTCATAAAAATGGCATCCCATCCACAAAGACACCGAAAGCGGGGGACCACAATTTTTTGAATTTGCTTGTTAAAGTATGATATGATTATAGCTGCAGATCTGTAGCGTTAAAGCTATCGCGCAAGAATATAAAGCGCTATGCGTATTAAATTCAATACGGTGTCGGTACTATTTCTCTTCTCTACTAATGTTCCTATTCCATATATAAGACGATTGGTCACCGTCACGGGCTGTTGCACAATCATCTGAAAGGCCTAGTGCTTACATCGATAGGTATGTCAAACCTGTACTGTCTATGGGATTATCCATACAAAAAAAAATTCACACTAATCGTAAATCAGAAATAAATAAAAATAATAAAAATAATAAAAATGAAAAATAAAACATAATCGATTGAGTAAATAAATGTTTTGACAAATACTTGTAACTTACACGTTATTACAATCAAACTGCAGTGAGTGCAACACTTCGAACGCTTCAAAAGGGACTTTTTTGCAGACAGTACAGGATTGATGGATCCCACGGTAAGTAGAAATAAATATAAAAACAAACAGAATAAAGTATCCAAAGTCTTTTACGAAATACACACAGAGTACATTCACGCCCTTCCGACATGTTGAAAAGTCACTTGACAATCCAGTTTTCTAAAAATAGATGGCAAATTTTCCATTTTTGCGCGCATGCCTCTGGAAAGGATCAGTTATTATTTTTATTCAATAAAATCTATTTGTATCTATTCAATAGCTCAAATACCTGTAAACCTCCAACGTATCATTTTAAAAAAATTCTAGAAGTATTAAAAAACAAACACAAAATTATCTATATTTCTGATATGTTTTACTCATGTTGAGTGGTCTGTATGACATTCTGAAGAACTGGGGGGGGGGGGGGGGGTATATTACACGAATGTGATAAATTCTTGCCTTTTTAATTCTTGGTTTGATTAATAGGCAAAAATAAGTCCGCAAATTTGATGCAATTGAACTTATTGATGATAATGTGCATCAACACACATACACACATATAAATTATAAATATAGTTACATAACATGCTTATATTAATTTAGAATGTACAAAAATCAAATAATCAAAATGAAATATAAATTTTGACACAGAAATTTGTATACAATTTATATCGCTTTTTTATACAGCATTCTGGAAACATGATGGAATCTGAGGAAGAGACTACAGATACAGAGGTGATAATTCTGTTTTTTTTTAAGGCGACCCCAAACCCCTTTGAAAAAGAGAAGTAATAAATGTAACGTTCTAATGGTACATGTACGGAGTAGGGTAAAACAAAACAAAGGAACAAACAAAAAATCTCATGTATCTGATTGATTTAAGTGACTATAATTCATATCTACCGGTATATTATTAACATCTCACGTTCATGCATATACTATAATTATTTTTTTTAAATATCAATGAAAAATAGCCCCTTTTCTATAATTGTAATACGAAACCAGAATTTTTTTTTTAGATTTAATAAATTATTGGAACAATACATATGCTTTATGCCTTACGAGAAAATTGTGCCAAATAATAAAATATTCATGTTACAATAAACATGTATTCATATTCAATTTTTGATTAATTAAAGGTGAATAATCTCTCAAATCATTTTCTTTCATCGTTTATAATTCTAATTTCCTCAATAAAATATAGGAAAGTGAAAGTACTGTAGACAAATTACTCCGAGATATATTTGGAGATGATGTAGATAGAACGCTCTATCGTTAAAATGATATTGTCCTACGGACCCGGTTTAGGGCTTGTACCGAGACACAGTTAGATCATTCTAACTAGAGATGATGATGCCAATGAAATCATAAATCCAGAAGAAGAAAATACAGAGGGAGAAAATGACACCGATGAATCAATGTGGCATAAGTATGCTCTCTCTCTCTCTCTCTCTCTCTCTCTCTCTCTCTCTCTCTCTCCAAGAGAGCTAATATTGATAAAAACTTTAATTGTATTTATATACGCTACATTACTTATTTAAATTGTTTGAAGCGTGAAAGAGGATGACGAGGAAATTCATCTGGTAAAAGACAGGAGATTTATAGTCGGTGAAAAGGAATTGCTGTACCTTATAGAAAGATCCAGGTGTTCTGAGTGTGGAGAGCGCATTGACAGTTCTATACCATACAGGAGGGGGAGAAGGTTGCGGCTGGTGTAAAATACCAGTACCTCTGCATCGTACGTATACAAGATATGAGCAAGTTTTCATGGTATTTTTCCCTGAGTGATATTTGTATAAAAAGGAAGAAAAATAAGAAAAGTGCAAATGAATGAATTTTTACATTTATCTCGACTTTAAAATATAAAATGTATAAGATTTGTATGAAAAATAATACATGTACAGTTTTTTAAAAAGTCATGCTTTATCAAGTGCCATTGGCGTCGGAAGCAAATTGAAAGTGGGGGGGGGGGTGTAAAGTGAATATACATGACGAGAATGATTTCAAAATTATTTTGGTGGAAAGTTGATTTTATAAATTTCTGGAAAAAACACAGAATGCACACAAAAACAAATGGATTTCAACCCCATTTTATGGTGGAAAGAGTCTGGTGGCATTGCTAATACAACTGATGGTGCTGTTATCTGGGGCATCTTGGAGTAAGTTTGCCGCAGGAGCCAAGTTTATAAACTTAGTAACAGGCTGTTCCCGTGCATTTTACCACCATCAACTTCTGCATAAGGTATAATTGTTTTTAAACAAATCATATTTGGAATTAATACAAAAAAAATCAAAGAAGACCAACTATATATTACTCTCTTTGCAGGAGGCAATTAACAGTTTTTTTTTTTTGAAAAACACCTGACTTATGTACATAAAAATTTAGCGGGCAAGCCCTTGAGCCTAGCAGTGGACGTTCGTTATGACTCACGAGGTACAGGAGATATGTCCTCTTATACCTAAAGAAATGTCAATTTTTAATTATTATTATTATTTATTATGAGCAATATAATTTATGCTTATGCAGAGTATCGTTTTTTAAAGTAGATTATTGAAAATTTTGAAGTTATGAGAAAAGAATTTGACAATTAAAAAAATAGGAAATTGCCTGAACTTCTAGTTCATTGGCGGATCCAGAGGGGGGGTTCCGGGGGTTGGAACCCCCCCCCCTTTATTTTTTGCCAAGTGGAGAGAGAGAGAGAGAGAGAGAGAGAGATAAGACGTTATCTGCATGAGAAGAAATATTTGTACATCTAACTTATGTATTGAATAGATAGATTCCCACACATTTAGTTTCCTCCATTTATCTTCATTATTACCTTTTTATGAGCGAATGGTAGAAAATATTCTACTTATTTTTATACCTGTACACGATATCTTATATATGATATGTAACATGCAACGTTTAATTCGATATGATATTCCCGCGATCTTTGGCTGTGTTGGCTATATACACTGTATATGTACCCTTTCTAAGCATATCTTTTGAATGAACTAAATATAAAAATCTTTGTTTTAAACCCCATCCGCATTTTACTCTAAATTTTTTTTTTCAAATTCTAAAAGAAAATTCTTTTCAGAAATGCAGATCCATTCAATTTTATGAGGCTTCATTAGTTTTTGAAATGATTTTTTTTCTGACTTGGGGTACCTTTTCAAGAAAAAAAGGGATGTAAACAAAGATGTTATTCATCACAACATAAGATCTTTCAATACGTGTGTTTGAATCTTTGCTTGAGAGTGTGTAAGGGGGGGTTAGAGGGACACAGCCCTGTAACCCCCCCCCTTTCAAAAATTGCTGGATCCGCCCCTGCATATCATATACAAGATATATAAAAATAAGTAGAATATTTTCTACCATTCTCTCATACAAAATATTATAGAGGAGGTGATTGGAGGAAACTATTACTAAATATGTGAGAATCTATCTATTCAACCAATAAATAAGACGTACAAACATATAATCTCGGAAAACGTTTTATCCTCTCTCTCTCTCTCTCTCTCTCTCTCTCTCTCTCCACTTGGCAAAAAAATAAAGGGGGGGTTCCAACCCCCGGAACCCCCCCTCTGGATCCGCCAATGAGCTAGATGCTATTTTCTTTTACATGAGCGATAAAATTCAGAATGCATATTATATTAACAATGGGCCCTGATTTGGTAATAAATTCTATTCTATTCTATCCTGTTCAATAACTGCAACATATATATCACCCCACTGCCGTAAACGTGAGAAATCCATATCAAGACATGTAGAACCTCTACCTCGCTATATTCACAAGTTTCATGCCCCAGTGACCACGCCATGCTTGGTGCGTGTTTTTGACCACGTGAACTGGTAATCACTTAGATATAGAGACTTGGCGAGTATTGACATATTTTCCTGGCGATTTATTGAGACTTTGAGATTTCTTCTGATTTTGCTGTTCTATGAACGGATCCTTGGATTCTTCAGCAGCTCAGCAGATGGACGACACAGGTAAATATTATAAATAGAATTACCAGAACATCTCAATATTAAAATCATAAAAAATGAAGCCAAAATGGCCAAGTCACTGATAGCCTTTGTTTACCATGAAGCTTAACTTTAAAGTATCTCGTATATCATGACATTTGATTAAAATGTGATGATTCATGTCTCGAGGTGTTTGTGGTGGGGTTAGAGGTTGGGTGGGGAAGTGAGGTCATGGTGCCAGGGGAGAGTCCCCCCCCCCCCAAACGAAATAAGTTTTTTAAAAATCCTGTTTGGAAGAGAAGTTTACTTTTTTGTGACCACTCTTTTAAATTATAGTATCTCGTCTGAAATTGCCAGAATCTTGATTTAAAATGTCAAGTGTTTTCAACAGGTCCAGTAGCATGCACCTGACCACTGTGTAGATTTTTTAAAATTAACATGTTTAGCTATATAGTAACATGTAGCTTTATTTAGCCTCTTAATGCAACTTATATCAAAATTGTAACCATAAAAAATATTTTATGAAAAGAAAACATTTTTTTTACTTTCTCTTAAAAAAAATACAAAAAAATGTTATAAATTAATTTAGAGCTGAAATTGGTGATTTACAAGGCTGAAACCTTGCATAGTTGAAAATGCAGGTCTTGAGGAGCTCTTCAATAAAATTTTGGTTTGGCACTCCTCCTTAATCTAAATGCGCATGCACCTGACCTCCAAGGCAGGGTTGCATAACAATTATTGACCCCTAAACCAATGAGACCTTGAAAGTGGAGGATCACAATTCCTGTATCTGTCCCCCGCTAGTGATCTCGTTTGTCTGTCTGTCTGTCAGTCCTCAAGTCTGTTGTTCTGTTGGTACGTCACAAAAACTTTAACCTTGCTAATAGTTTTTGAATGAGACAAGATAGGGCTTTCATATTACACATGTTTAACAGTGTATTACCTTTGATGAGACCTTCCTCAATACACTATGATTTTTGACTCTTTGACCTTAAAGTTTTACCTACTTTTAATAATTTAAACATTACTTTGAATTGGCCATATCTTTTGAATGAAAAAAGATAGGTCTTTCATATTACACAAATAAATTACCTGTGACAAGACCTTTCTAAATTCACTATGATCTTTGATATCAAGACCTTGAAGTTTGACCTACTTTTTAAAAATTAAAGCATTAATTACTTTGAATCAGACGTAACTTTTGAATGAAAAGAGATAAAGCTTTTATATAAAGCATGTGTATAAAGCCTGTGACAAGATCTTTCTCAATACATTAACATTTTGATTTTTAGCTCACCTCAACAAAGTTGGGGGAGGAACTTATGTGGTACCCTCAGCGTCCAAGAATAAGGTTTTTGGAGCTTTTTTCTTTGTAAGCAGTTCTATGCCCTATATTGATCATACATGCAGGGAACATATGCTTAAAGCTGAACATGACTCATAAATAAGCATACGCCATTTTCAATATCATTATCTACTAAAAATCAACACCAGGGTATACTCTTCAGATTTGTCACACCTGACTGCTTTATTGTCATGGAAATTGGCGTGGAATGGTGACCCGTATCTGTGTTTGTTTGTATACTGCACTGACCTGTACAACTTTAATTGTAAGTTTATTTGGTATCTGCAGTAGATGAAGACTATTATGTAATATTATTGTCGCTACTGAATGCTGTATAGCATACGTCGATCTGTCTTAACCAGTGTCGACTGATTACACAGAACAGTGACCAAGTCCTGTATGCCCTTTATATAAGGGTTTGCAAGTATATAAGCGATTCTCCAAACAAAAATGGTGGACACATTCCTTTTACAAATCCTGTTCAGCTTTAATCTAGTGTGTTTCATTGACTGCCAGATGAGATTTCAGATGCTGCAATTTCAGCAAAGGAATGACCAGGTTAATGTTTTTGGAGCAGGTTAACACTTTTGGTGCAGTTAATGGTGTACATAGGTAAAATATTTCGAAGTAAACATAAGCCTAATATGATGACCAAACTTGCATGGATGATATATCTAGGGATGCATACAACCAGACTTGCTTCAGATGCCGGATCTGACCTTCATTTTCCAGATGAGTGAACAGGTTTTAGTTTTGGTGCAGTTCTCATTTCCAAGTAACTATGAGCCCTATGAAGACCTGAAACTTGTAATTGGAAGATGCACACTATACCAGGCTTGCTTTGGATGCTGAAACTGACCTACATTTTCTAGATGAGTGAACAGGTTAATGTTCCCTATGATGACCAAACTTGCATGGATGATACATCTAGAGATGTTCACTGATAATGGACCAAGTAAAAGTTATATGGGTGCAAGCTAGTATAACACCATATATATATTCTTTGCTTCACAGTATTGAACAAAATGATAACTTTCATAAACCTCACAGACTTAGAAATTTATTGATATTTTTCATACACACTGGATAGATATACAGATTTATCATTTATTGCTTTAAAAATTTCAATAAAAAACATCCTAGAGAAATTATACTTTGGAAACTGAAAAAAAAAATTCAAAGTGCTGAAAAAAAAATGATTGGGTGGGGGGCGATTTTGTCGGGTCGGTCGGAGTACATCAAACAAAAACTTTTTTAGTGTTAGCCTTATTCCATGTCTATGTTTTGATAGAAGTTGCACCTGCATGTAATTCCGCGTATCATATACACTTCCTTTCCAAGTGAATTTTTTTTCAAGAGAAATTCTTTTACCACAATTAATTAACATTCAGCTTTGTTCACATTCACGATTGATATTTTGCTGAGGTCTAGCAAGGCCGAGGAATTTGAAAAAATTTGATGATCAATTCTTTGTAAAGCAGATGCAATCGATAACAAGGTAAACATCTGAGACGTATATATTTTGTCTGTGTAAACATCATATATGATGATTTGCCTCCGTCACAGCCAAATTGACATCAGTCAACATTGTATTTAAGTACAAAATTATTTGACATCACAGACACATTGTTCCATTTTTTTTAATGTAGCAGGGAGAGTTGGGAATATAAATGAAAAAAATCTTTGATATCCCCCCCCCCCCCTAAAAAAGAAAGAAATGCTTCAAATAAAAAAAACGGCCATATTTTTTGAATAGAGACATTGACGCTATATAAGGGGGTTGGGACAGCTGGTTCTTTAGAAAACATCTTCAGACTAATTTAACAAATGTTATATATGGAAATAATTTCCCCCCTCCCGGACGTACAATACTTCATGTACGTGCATGATGTACATATCTGCTTCTAATTACAAAATTAATATACAAATAAATAAAGCGATACTATACTTAAAATATTTTTTAAAAAATAATTATCTCCTTGAAATTTTATCTGAGAGATTAAATACTTATTTCCCATTTGAATATATTTTTTTTTATTTCTTACAAAAATTATTATGAAGTTTATTAGAAATAAATACCGATAGCTAGAATTAACAAGTAGTATATACAACATGCATGCACGGATCTGGGAGGGGGAGCAAGATTTAAATATTTAATTAAAAAAAAACACAAATAAAATGTATTTCAGGAGGGGGATAATCCAGTCTCTCTTTTGAATAAAAAAAATGTCATTGAGCCAAGACAACAGTGATGTTCAGTAATATCGGCGATACCATCACAGGTGACTCACTTGATTCAGTGTACATATAGATACAAGATTCATCACAATTTAGCTCACGAGGCGTTGCAGAGATATAATAACAAGTTAGACTTTTAAGCAGACTTAAATCATGACTGTTTTAATCTGGTGTTCTCAAATGTATTTTAAGAAAATTTGAGATAAATATGTGCATGCACAAATCAGAAAGTCACAATATGAAGGCAAGGATATATATGAAAGCCTTTGTATGATTCAAACAAAATTAGGCGGAAAGATTAATTGATTGATTGTGTATTGTTTAACGTCCCTCCCAAAATTTTCACTCATATGGAGACGCGACTTCTTGCCGGTGGAGAGCTGCAAATTTTTTCCTATACTCGGCACTTAGGGCCATTGGGATCTTTTTCGTGCCAGCACCTTCTGCGACATGGAACCTCGGTTTATACAGTCTCATCCAAAGGACTGGTCTCCACGCCCCACAGTGCCAGGATTCGAACCCGCGACGTAAGGATTGACTCCTTACTTTGCTACTTTAGAGCAGACGCTCCAACCACTGCGCCACGCGGGCGACGAAGGGGGGCTCTTGATGAATCAGTGGTTTTTAAACATCAAAATATATTCTGAACTCATTATGACCGTTCGAGAATAAGACAATAATTTATCAAATATTGAAGAACTCATTATGGCCGTACGAGGATAAGATGATAATTTATCAAATACATGTATTACATCTTCAGTTTCCATAAGATTGCATGTTTCTTCCTACTCCCCCCCCCATTTTTTTGTATATAAAACTATGTCTATTATCCTATAATCAAGGAAAAACATCTCTTACTTGTAAAACTTTGTCAGCTGCCAGGGGCTTCGACCCCCAACTGCCCATTATGGCTTTGCCCTAGACCTACTGGGGGCTTCAGTGCAGCCCCAGACCACCTACCTTCTGCTCCCCCCCCCCTTTATAAAATTCCTGGATCCGCCAACTTAATTAATGCAAATGGACCCCCTCCCATCAATCAATTTTCTGATTCACTCTAGAAGACTTCCTCTATATATAAATACAAGAAACATATATTGACGCAAGCATCAAAAATCCGCCGCAAACCAATTAATTGTTCCTTTTATGAAGCAACTAAAGACTGAAATGGTGATCTGTTTTAAAATATCTTATATTTATCTGTTAATATATATCCTCGTGACATTAAACGCTTGTGCACGACATTGCATGATTTTCTTAATTATATAATGCATGTTCAGTATTACATGTATATATTAGCAAAGTACCCCTGGTCCTCTTTGTCAACAAACCGTCACGATGGGCCTGTATAATTAAGAGGCATTTACGTTACTAAAAGTTTAAAACTAAAGTTTAATGTTATCTACACTAGATATGCAGTGTAGTTTTAATTTAATAAAATCGCAATAAATATGTGGGGCTCCTTGCTGTCTTTTAGAGGAAAAAACTAAACTCCCTCTAGATCCGCCACTATATTTCCTTTGAGTTGTAGCGGGAAAATTCTTGGCACATTGTAAAATGCGCACTATCCTCGTCTGCTAGGCAAAATCTTGTATTATTCTGTAGCTTGAGCAGTAGGTCTTTTGATGAATTAACAATTAACATTTTACTATATTTTTTGTAAATGTTTTATATTTGAATGTGTACACGTCATTTTAAAATATATACGTACAACAAATCCTGTTTAAATAGAGAAAGTAAAATTGTGCAATATACATAACGTGGTCTCTGCTTTAGACTATACCCAACACATGTCTTAATTTTCTCCGCACCTCGAACATGTCTAAGTTTTCAATCAGGATTGGATGAAATATTTACCTCATTCTTTATTTTAAAAAATCTTATGTTTATTGTGCATTCTTGTTAAACATTTAGATGCTCTTTTTAATATACTATTATATTAATGTTAAATATTTTTATTTAAATTGTTTTCACTCCGCAGAAACGCACAGCGACTTCAAACTTTCATATCATATAACCGACCGCCTCCTGGCGGCCGGTAACAAGATGAAATTAATATCACTGATTAGGCCATAAAAAAATTCCTAGATTCTCATTTGATTTTTTTGAAAAATTGAGGCGAGCAGGCTGCTTTTATTATTTATTTTTTTCCATTGTGCAGATTTTTTTTATTCATTATTGACTTGGTCAATAGGTGCAGATTTATCTAGAAAATCCGAATAAAAGTCATAGTAGAGGTCCATTTATCTCTTACTCACATAATCACCAATCTTTCACACCATTGTCTTTTCCGTTGTAAAATTCATGCCGACATTCACGAGATTTACAACAAGAGTTGAGTGGCAATCACAACTTCTCGGGCCTTTCCGTCTAGCGGAAAAACAACCTCGAATGTATATGGTAGCCGCCATGACAACCCTCCTTTTTCACGATTTTGAAATAAATGCATGGAGACCTTTTATCTGTGGAATATGGAGTTCAACTTTTTTCAATGTAATGATATTACCTAAAATATAATATACAAGGGACTTCTAAGTCCGTGTATCCTATATTTGAATGAACAGGAAATGTATAAATTTTTAACATGCGGTTATCTTAATACATTCGAGGTTGTTTTTCCGACCTCTGACGGAAAGACCCGAGATGATGCGATTGGATTTAGTTGAGTGGTACATGTAGTTGAATACAGATCCTGATCATAATTAAGAAAAACGGATATAAACAAGATGTGTTTGTGAAACACTATGCGCCCGGCGGCAACAAAAATCGAAAAAGCTATTTCTAGCATACTAGCATAGGTAACAGTCAAGGTCACAAGGTCATTGACCTTGGTGTCATTTGAAAGACCTTGATTAGTGGAGTATGCACACCAAATATGAAGTCTTTATCTTTTATGGTTCAAAAGTTATGGAGAAAGGTACGAAAAAGCTATTTTTAGCATGTAGGTCACAGTCAAGGTCACAAGGTCATTGACCTTGGTGTCGTTTGAAAGCACCTAGTTAGTGAAGTATGCATACCAAATATGAAGTTTCTACCTTTCATGGTTCAAAAGTTATGGCAAAGGTTAAAGTTTGGGGACAAACAAACAAACAAACAAACAGACAGACAGGACAAAAAAAATATACGCCTCAGATCTATCGATCCGGACGCATAAAAATGTCGAGGTAGGGGTAAAAAAAAAATTGGGGCGGGCGGGGATGAGAATCAGGGAATATAAATGTTTCCTTATTCATGAAAATTAATTGCTGCGGATTGATTTCAAACTGATGAATCACGAATAAAAGATGACGGGAATAATAGTTGGTTTACAACATTACTTCCAGTTGATTGAATTAATTATTTATTACGCAGACTCTCTCAGTTGTTTTTATTTAACATGTTTTGCCTGTCTTTCCTTTGTACATCAGAGATGGATGACTTGGATGCCCTGTACGACTACATCTGGCATGAGGATGGAGAGTAAGTATATACTGCTTAATTGTGTTCACATTTTAATTGAAGGAACTTTAAGTTTGAATTTTTGATTTCATGTTAAAAAATTTTGAAGACATATTCGGTATGCATTTAAAAAAAGTTCAGCATTGTCAGCTTGTTGTCGATCAGAGACCATAAGAGCTAATGAGATAGTTAGGACACAGTCTTTGTTTATATGCCCATTTAGCATCTGTCTGTCCGTCCATCTGTGAATTATTTTTGAAAACTGAATGTAATAATGTTTTATTTTTCTTGCAGTTGTTCATCGGACGAGGACTCAGCTGACTGGTCCATCCTTATTGACGTGTTTTGGAGAGAGACTCATGAGTAAGTCACAAACTACTGCATGTAGATCCATCAAATTGAATATAATACTGTATACAGGGTTATTTTCTCCCCGTATTATTTTCGCCTTTTTCCACTTGCGAATAAATTTGCCCCATTTTAAATTCGCCCAGATATAGTTCTGTTTAAGAAATTATGCTGTGCAATTTGAATTAACCCCGTTTTAAATTCGCCTACTCAAGGAGAGGGCGAAAGGGGCAAAAATAAAACGAGGGTGAAAATTTCCCTGTATACAGTATATCAGTGATAAAATTATTATGTAATTACATATGATATTAAACACAACTCAAGATTTAATAAATTTACAAGGTTTTATTTTTCTGGAGCTGAAATCAAATTAGAGTATGACTTTTGATTCTGAACCACTTTAACGTAATGCTGTGGTATTATAAAATTACAAAGACCATGTTGTTAAACCAATTTTTTTGTAATCAGAAAAGCAGTTGTTCTGACTTTTAAAATAATTGTAAAATCGATGGAAAGTTAAATCTTACTGCCTATTCCAAATCTCACGGATAATTCTAATCGAAAATACTGAAAGATGACAAAATGGGTAAACAGGTCTGTTTTGCCCATTGTAATTCAAAGGTCATCATCAAAGTTATTCTTATTATGCCCCCCTTTGACAAATGGGGGGCATATATTGCTTTGCTACTATCATTTTGTTGGTCTGCCACTCAGTCGTGCAACCATTTCCATTCATTTTCAGATGTATCATTAGATCTGAATATGCAGATCAAGTTCTGTTTTGATCCAACAATTTTTGACAGAATCGTGTCCCTTGGAAAATTCTATTTATTTGCAGTTTAAATTCTGTCCATTTACTCTGCAGAGGTAAATGATCAGGGGGATGATTTTGAAGAAGGTTCAAAATCTTGGAGCAGGTTCATTCTATTAATTTAAGTATCATTCTATTAATTTAAGGTATCCGACCCATATTAGGATCAAAATTTCTAACCTTAAATATCAATTATATTTTAAAGCATTTAAGAGGAGAAAGGGATTTACCAAGAGAAATTTTCAAAAATTTTATTTACTAAGCAGAAATTAATTATTTAAGGGTCCTCCATACACCCACAGCTTATGTTCTCATATTATTGAGCATTACTTTTAACAAGCATATCAACCTTTAAAAACTGTCCAGGGATTAAGGTAAGGTTTGCGTCTCCCTCCAACTCATATTTTTTTTAATATGCACACATGCTATATATCAATTTATTCAGGGAGATTAGCTTCATCATTTAATATGATTTTCAAAGATATTGCCCGTCCCATTTTTTTAGTAAAAGACGACAAATTTAGCGTATTTCATATTTCACCTCGAATATTATTTTCATTGAAAAAATTGATTTATTTTATAAATTATCAAACTTTTATGATTAAAATGACCTGAATTAGTATAATTCATGCTTCTATTATTTAAACTTTTAATTTTCCGTTATCAAAAATGTGAAAATATGGGTAAAAAAGAAGATTTTTCAATTTTCCTTGATAAAGTGAAACCGTTGCCATGGCAACAAAAATATAAAAATTAACGTTTTACATATCTACCGATTCCATCAAAATCCATGAAGTTATTAATTTGATCATTTTCATTAATTTGAACTAAAAAAATATGTATGTCCCCGTATATTATTTCCATGGAAACATGGGCTATATTATGGGTTCGGAACATAAAAATCAGGCTTTTTCTACACTTTTAAAGACAACATTGATATCACCTTGTCATGGTGAATGTTAAAGACTAAATGTTATTTTTGATATTGTTTTTAGGCATAAATTGGCCAAAATATTCAAAATAAAACTCCTCCTGTGCTACATGATGGTCTAAAAATTTATTCCATGAAAGAACTCTAGTATTTATGGCAATCTTTACATCTGAATATTCTGATGAAATTGTCCATGAATTATATTGCAACACTTTTAGAAGTACATGTATATATGTATATAAACATACTTCAGAACATGTTGCAACTAAACCAATTAAAAGCCTATGAATTTGACCTCATGCTGATTTAGTTATTCCAACATTTAGTAACTTCTAGACATCTTTGTAGCAAAATATCTTTATTCAGTTATGGCTGGTGACTGTCATTATACATGTATGCCATTTTTTGAGTGAAATGTTGTAAGCATTGCATCCACGAAGCTGCTGTTTTAATAATTAAATGATTTCTTTACTGCGAAGAGTAGAAATGCTATCTTTAAAGAAATGTTTGTTTGACTCAGGGTGAAATTATTGGATCGTAGGTGAGATAATCATCATCAACATTTTTTAAGGGGGATAAGAGGTATAAAAAGAAAAAAAAAATATGGCGCTGCATTGAAAAAAGTTTTCAGTCTAGTCACTTTAGTCGTCTGGAGAGGCCGACAACCAAACATTTCTTAAAGATGGCCTATTTCTACACTTCATGGACATTAGCTAAATCATTGGATTATAGGTACGTAGTCTGAGAATCTAAATTGAAATATCAGACAGAACAAAATAAAGATGAATCCTAAGTGACATCAATTCATACTTTAATGAGTTTACAGAGTACTTCTGATTTCAGAGAAAAGGCAAATTCTGCAAAATGACATAACACTGTCATAAATATTTGTCAAGAACAGGGAAAAACAAACAATGCTACAGTGATAGATATATCTCCTTGATATACATGAAATAATAATTTAAATATAACAAAGTTTTCTACTTTTAAAAATCAAAATACAGAAAAAAATTAGAAAATTATAAATGTAAACAATTTTAAAATAAACTACATGTATTTGTGAAAGACTTTAATTTTAGTAGATTACTAAACTGGTCTTATCATTCCTACTAAATTAACAACCTTACAATTTCCAAGTGTCATGTTTTAAACTGTTAAAGTAGTGATAATTATACATGTTCACTTCAGCTTTATGTACAAAACTCATGAGTTTTCAGAAATACTTATTTGAGCATATTTAATGAATAAAAATACTATTCTTAATTGTTCATGTATTAATTTCCTTGCAATTTTACAAACCCTTTTAAGAAACTTGTTACATGTAAGTATAGACAAAAGCAACCTTCAATTAATACATGTACCTATGGTGTTGGTGTATACATTTATTTTACTGAAAACAAATTCAAAGATGGACAAACAGAGCATGCACTGCAATCATCACATAAACATATTTTCTAAATATATGGAAAACAGCATGTATATACTAGACAGGATGTTGTTAAACATTAAATTTTCTTCTATAATCTATAGACATATAAAAATATGCATTGGGTATAACAAGTCAGAGGTTCTTCTCCAAATCTCCATTGATTTTACCATGTCTGGTTCAACATCTTAGCTTGATCCATCCAACTTTCTTGATATTCTTGAGCTGATATGGGATGACCTCTACTTTGATTGATGGCACAAATCTTTTAAGGAAACACTGAAGAACTTTTTTTGGTTCTTATCTATTCCAATTAATGACCCATGATCTGAAATCATTTGTGTTCATTTTTACAATAACATTTAAGGAATTGCATTTTTGGAATTGCATATAGGAATATTGCACTGAGTTTCATTCACTCAATGAAATGAATAAATTTCCAATATAATCAATAAAGAATCAATATGAAACTATTGTAAAATTTACAGATTGAATTAGTGAAATGCAAATGCTTGATCAAGAAAATTAATGTTCTTGTCATGCACAATCTGTATCTCTTTTTTATTAATTAGAAAATTAGATATTAATTAAAATCAAACCTCATTTAAAAAGGTAACTTGAACAATTGAATACCTGTTCCAATAATGTTACAAATATTAGGCCTTAAAAGCAAGGATTTTATTTTTCATAATTTCTTGAATGAATGCATTTTTATTTTTTGGCAATGTTGAGATATTAGTCACATCATGACATCCTTGTACCGTTTATTAATCGTTTTTAAATCCGTAGTCAGTAGATCATTCATAACTTTCAGTAAAATGAATAGTTAAATAATTACCTGATGAAAATACTATCAACAATCAAACTATCAACATCATCATTCGACATGGTCAAATGCACCGTGACTTTTCCCTGTTCGGACTGCATATAGCATAATACTTTACAGGATTCTCTCAGCTCTTTTCTTTTTTCTTTCCCATTCTCACATAAAATTTTAGTGTAGTGGTGAAGCGAGAAACACACAACAGCACAATGCGTCAATAACTTTCTTCTGATCGGAATGGCCGTGCAACTTGCCACGTTCCGTATCGAAAATAAACAAGTCCTCTTTTACTGGTTCATCCACATACATCACGCTAATCTCAAAGGCTTCTAAGATTCCTATGCTTTGATTTGTTATATGACTTTCTCCTGAAAACGTCCTTTGTTTTTAGTCCTAACAATAAGTGACAACAAACATCAAGTATGACAGAGGAAATTCGTCACCGAGATGCTTAGCATCGCTGGTTTAAATTCGCCTGTTTCAAACGCTTTGGTGATTCGCAAGAGTTATCTCCCTGTAAACGCAAACCTTACCTTAAAATCTAATTTATACTGATTTTTTGAAATAATTATTGCACAAGATTTAAGAAATTTTCCTCAAGGCATTTTCATACCTAGCACAACAAATTTTGCCTTTTCCTTTCGTATATTATTAAGCTCACAGATTAACCATAAAAACTTAATTTTATCGATCAACATATTTTTTACAGAAATTTATTTTATTTATGAAAAGTACATAAAACTCATTTTCTCTAAAAATACATCTCGAGAAAAATCAATAAGGACTCCTTTTGTAGACAAGAAACATTAATGAATTGGATTACATAAAAAATTGAACTAAAATTAAATGCACTGATGTAGAAAAAACATTTTCAAAATCTTTGGTATCAAAGTTCCTTTTTGGAGTTATCTTGCCTGTTGCTCGGGACTCAAAAACTTTGGCAAGTCTCCACATATGTCACCATACTATATTTACTCATAATTAGTAATTACTGGCCACTGAACTGGACAGATATAAAAGAGGAAAACTAGAAACAAACACTATTTTATCAATATTTATAATTTATTGACACACAATGAGATAATATATTATTGAAACGCACAAACTAGTGTGCCGAAGTTTCAAATATCGAAATAGACTGAGTTGATCAGCTGTGAAAGTATAATACATAAACGTTTCTCGTCATATCCGTACCTGTTATTTACGAATTATTATGTCACATAATCCACTGCAGACGTCTGTTGTTCTTTTATTAAAAAAAGAACTACATATCTTTTTTCCATCGGTCACTCCGCGATCATGCCATGTGTTCATTGTTTACAATCTGTCAAACGGTGCTAGGTTAAATTGTTCACCCATTTATTCGATAAAACCGGAAGTAAAGATGTTTTTTCTCTATATACGTCACAAGTCACATGGTGTGGAGGACCCTTAAGGAAGTAAGCTTTTTTAAGATAAAAAAATAAATACTTCAGATATTTAAAAAAATGGTGTAGTAGAAAGATGTATTTGATCATTGGGAATAGAAAAACAATTAGGAATGATTTTTTTACCAGACAGATTTTTTTTTAAATAAGTTTTTATTGAGTAAAATGAAAGGGAGATAATTTGTAAAGGTCAGGAAAAGGTCATAAATAAGGACATGTCCTACTCTTACATTCTGATACTAAAAGATGAAAATTCTAACCACATTGTTTATTCAGCCTATATACATATCCATTATATATTCAATTCCATTCAATCTGAGTCTAATATGGATCGGATACCTTAAAACTATAAGCACTATGTGTTACTCAAACTTAAACCAACTTTTGTTTGCATGCCGAGAAATTTTCGCAAGGTTCGCGAGAGCCTCGATCGTCATCGTGAATATTTCTCGCCACAATCAGGTCCTTAAATTCTCTTTTTCTATTTAAAACAGTTCCAAAAAAGGCCATGATTGGGAAAATTAATTGTCATGAACTTCTTTACTCCCAGTAAATCACGAAATAAAGTTGTCGCAAATAAAAGTTGGTTTACAGTACATCTAAGGATCCAAACTACCAAGCTTGCTTTGGATTCTGAATCTGACCTACATTTTCCTGATGATTGAATAGGTTAATGTTTTGGTTCTGGTCCCATTATCAAGTAACTTTGAGATACTGTAGAGTTGGGTATTGCGAGGGAAAACTATATTGCGATATATTGTAGATTAATTATCATTAATAAATTTGTGCAGAAAGTTTAAAATGCTGTCAAGTTCAAAGACTATTTGAATTTATCTATGAATTTTAAAGGGGGCGGGGGGGATAAGACATTAATTGCACACATAATTATAATAACACTTTACTTTTAATCAATTACCCGGTAAAATAATAGAACAAAATAAACTCTCTTGAAGTATTTTCAAATTGAAAAAAAAAGTTTATACAGAGTATATACCGCGACATGTAATCTTTTTACATTTTTCAAACTCTCAAACTTGCTTCAAATGCTGGTTTTTAATCTCATTTTTGTGATGAAGAGCTAGTTTTTAGGTCACCTTAACAAACTCAGGTGACCTATTGCCATCTGTTTTCGTCCATCGTCGTGCATTGTGTCTTAACATTTGAACATTTTCAGCTTCTTCTCTGCAACCACTGAACCAATTTCAACCAAATTTGGCACAAAGCATCTATAGGTAAAGGGGAACAAAAATTGTGAATTTCATGATCCCTGCCCCCCTGGGGCCTGGGGGGTGGGGCCAAAACCACTAAAATTAGTGCAATCTTTAAAAATCTTCTTCTTTATTCCTGGATATCAAGCAGTCAAACTGTTGGCATGAATGTAATCAGCATTGAATCTTTTACCAAAAATGTGAAATTCATGGCCCTGGGTTCAGGGGTACTTGTGCTTGGATGGGGCTAAGTAAAAATATAGTGAAAATGCATTATTTCTTTGAAAATCTTCTTCTCTGCTCCTGGGTATTAAACGACGTTCGATCCTGATATTTAAAGTCTTAAACTCTTTTTGCCAAGTATATTTTTAGTTTCTACATACATAGCTTAATTAAAATTCAGATCAAAAAATGGGGGTCAATACGCTTCTTTTGGTGCTACAGTACATTAATTATGACCTTCTTGCACTGACATTTGTGTCTTAATCAAAAATTAAATATTTGACGTTTTCCCTCCAATATTTTTATCCAATTAAAGCATGAAACAAAATGAACTCTTAGTTTGTTTAAAAAAAGACACTTATAAATTGTGACTAAGAAAAAGTTTCAAATTGCTTCGCATAATCAATTATTTGACCTTTCTGCACTAATAAAAAGGGATTTTTCTGGCATTGATAATTTAATTAGCAAGAAAATAAATTTTTTTAAAAGTCTTTTTCTGATTTTAAGCAAATAGATCAAACTTATCTTGAATACCGGTATTTAGAAAAGAACATCAAAAGTGGGGGTATATGATGTAAATTTTCAGATATTACTAAAAAAAGGTGTCAATTTTACATTGAAATTGGCTCAATTTTTTCCCGGATTTTCAGATTATATTGACCTATATTTGTCACACTTTTTTGATACAATTCTTAAGAAATAATCTAATAGATATTTCAGAACCAGCATAACACATTTCACTGCAACAAAACAGCTTTGTGTGCAACCAGGATGGAAAAATAGGAATCCAAAATTAACAGTACTGTTTTAGTTCAAACTGGAAAAACTGATCATTTTCTTCTAAAAAACATTCCGCCACAAAATATAGTCCATAGCTTTATTCTACTTGAATGGAATTTAATCGCGGTTTTTTCATTGAATATAGTTAAATTTGCACTGTAGAATTCAGATTTAATGTTAGAACTTAAAAATGATGCAGAATTTTATAAATAAAGGAACTGACCAAAATACGCTGAAAATATTAGGATCGAACATCCTTAAATAAACTAATTAAGTACATAGTTATGATGAGCAAGAGTGCCTCTACCAAAATTGTGAATTTTATGGCCCCAGAGTCAGGGGTTCTGTTGTTAGGGCGGGGTACGTTCTATCGATTATAGGGAAAATACATGAATTCTTTGAAAATCTTCTTCTTTGCTCCTGGGTATTAAATAAACTAACTAAGTACATAGTTATGACGAGCAACAGTGCCTCTACAAAATTGTGAATTTTATGACCCCAGGGTTAGGGGTTCTTGTGTTAGGGTGGGGCTCTATTGATTTTATAGTAAAGATACAAGAATCTTTGAAAATCTTCTTCTTTGCTCCTGCATGGGTATTAAATAAACTAACTAATTACATAGTTATGATGAGCAAGAGTGCCTCTACCAAAATTATGAATTTATGGCCCCAGGGTCAGGGGTTCTGGTGTTAAGGTGGGGCTCTTTTGATGATATAGTGAAAATACATGAATTCTTTGAAAATCTTCTTCTCTGCTCCTAGATTTTATATAAACTAACCAAGTACATAGTTATGATGAGGAAGAATGCCTCTTGTAAAATTGTGAATATTATGGCCCCAGGGTCAGGGGTTCTGGTGTTAGTGGGGCTATATTGATTATACATGTATAGTGAAAAAAACATTAAATCTTTGAAGATTTTCTTCTTTGCTTCTGGGTTTTAAGCAGATGAACTACCTATATAGTTATGAGCAAGGGCCCTATGTTCTAGAATTGTAAATTTCAAGGCCCCACGGTCAGTTGTACCATAGAGGGGGGGGGGGGGGGGCTGTACGTGTATACTGAAAATGAATGAATTCTTGGAACTTGCTCCTTCTGTAAATTAACCAAGAGTTTATGAAAAGCATGAATGCCTTTCCAAAAATTGTACAATGTGTGGATCTAGGCCTAAGAGTCAAGGGTTCATGTGTGGTAGCAGCACTACTCATTATTGCTGAATATTACTGATTTGTTTAAATGCATTTTTTTGTTCTCCTTCCCTGCCTATTGGTATTAAGTAACCAAACTAAGGAACTGCGGAAGTATGTAGTTATGATGACCAAATTGTAAATGCAGTAGCATCTGGCTTAAAACATAGATCAAATTCAATCACTGGAAAGTTGTTGAATAATGCTCAGGTGACATATAAGGCCCATGGGCCTCTTGTTATATAGGTTTATTCCCAAGCATCAGATCAAAATTGCACAAATTTAGCATTTTTGGATGTACACTTTTAGTTGAGTAATTTATGTGACAGTCACTTTGCCTTTTTTAAAGACAACATTCGTTGACGTGAGCTCTGTAATCTCTAATGACCTATGTTTGGATGTACACTTTTAGTTGGGTAATTGTGTGACTTTGCCTTATTTAAAGACAACATTCGTTGAGGTGAGCTCTTTAATCTCTAATGACCTATGTTTGGATGTACACTTTTAGTTGGGTAATTGTGTGACTTTGCCTTATTTAAAGACAACATTCGTTGAGGTGAGCTCTGTAATCTCGAATTACCTATGTTTGGATGTACACTTTTAGTTGGGTAATTGTGTGACTTTGCCTTATTTAAAGACAACATTCGTTGAGGTGAGCTCTGTAATCTCTAATGACCTATGTTTGGATGTACATTTTTAGTTGGGTAATTGTGTGACTTTGCCTTATTTAAAGACAACATTCGTTGAGGTGAGCTCTTTAATCTCTAATGACCTATGTTTTCAGCATCCCAAACACATTAGATGACTTCGTTCATGAGGAGGTGTTGCTTCCTGTGTAAGTAAAAACTTCTTGATAACTTGCGTTCCTAATAAATTTAATATGAGTATTTCTGGCCTGGTTTTATTTTTTGACCTTTTACACTTGCAAATAATTGTGATCAACACAAAATTTTACCAGGCAGAGTTAGTTGTGTGATAAAATTAATGCTGTCTTTTTTTTTTTTTACATCAATTGCAATAATTATTATTTGCCTACTTAATTGGCTTAATATGGGTATTATAAGC